>NW_021703780.1:74821562-75073256 GCF_005190385.1 Monodon monoceros | reverse complement strand
AGGCAAGGCAGGCAAGGCAGGCAAGGCAGGCAAGGCAGGCAAGGCAGGCAAGGCAGGCAAGGCAGGCAAGGCTGGAGGAGTGAAAGATCTTCCAGTAGACTCAGGACTCGCAGGTGAAACTGTGTACCTGATGTGAGGCAAGGCAGGCAGGCAGGCAGGCAGGCAGGGCGAGACCCCAAGAAAAGCCACTGCTGGATCCTGGAATGGATCCTCAGACTGACGGAAAACCACTGAAAGGCTGTCGGCTCAGGCATATTTCCATTTTTAAAAGATGCTCCAGATTTCTGTGCCAAAAAAAGTGGGGTCACAAGAGAGTAAACCTGGAGAGTTATACAGTCATCCAGGCAGGAGATGGTTATAGAGTGGCAGCAGTGCGTATGCGGAGGAAAAAAAGGATTTAAGAGACCCTCGGTGGTACAATAAAAGGGACCTAAGCTAGCTAATGGTTAATGTAGATGGAGGGAGAGAGCAAGCCCAGGTTGGAGGTTAAGGCAGTCAGACTCCTGGGTCTGCCACGCATCGGGACAGGAAGGACTGCAAGGCAAATGGGAGGGAGGTGAAGAAGCAGAAGGAGGGGCAAATGCTGAGCTTGGATTTAAGGTGCCCTGAGGAAGACCCCTTCCCACCAAGTGAAGGAAGAAGTAGGCTATACAGGCCTTAAGATCAAAAGGGAGATCGAAGCCAGAAATATCCATTTGAGAATGCTCTTGGATTAGATGGTAATTGAAGCCATTATAAGGTTGCCTGGGAAGCCAGTGTACAGAGTGAGAAAAGAAGGGGTCTCCAGATGGATCCTTAGAGGAATTCCAACAGTTAAACGAATCTAATGAACGACAATGATTCAACCCTTTTATCATTCGGAGCCTTGATGTGGTTAAAATCATGGCTTGTCATTCCCGGAACACAAAACCGCAAAGAACCCTCCTTCACAGCTCAAAGCAAAATGGTGCACAGAAACGTTAAACTCCTGGCTGACAGGCCGAGTGCCAAGGCGGTCCTGTGAGGTCAGGAGTGGCTTCCTCGGGTCCTGGGGTTACAATTCTTCTGAAGGCTGCTGAGCATGACATGTCTCCACTTTGGAGGATTCTGATTCTGCCATTTGATTTGCGTTTGAGCTATTTGTTAATACCAGTCAAAGAAAGAGGACTTCATGGAACAGATCAACAACTCCATCAGGAACAGAGCACTGGCTTTCGGCACTTCATAAAAAACCAGTAGTTAGTATACCGTTGCCAAGAAGAAATCCTCGCACCTTCCCCTGTGAACACTTCCGGCAGACGGCCTCAGAGCCAGGCACTGAAACACAGGAGAGATACACAAGAACATTCAAGGTCCCCTGCCCTCAGGAAGGCGGAAGAGGGTAGATAGGAATCCATCCTGCTGCTAAATGATCCAGATCTAAACATATGAAGAATTCCTACCACCATACAAAGATGAAGAGTGTTTCCGAAAAGGTTGCCTCAAGAAAATTGGCAGCCTTGATGTGAAATCTACAACACTCAGTGAAAGGATCTATTTCCAAAACAGCACAAAGATATAGTCGACAGAGGTTAAAGAAACAGGAATGCTAAGCCAATCTTGAAAAGCTACGATTATTATGAAATCAAGAACATGAAAAGCTTCAGCTTGAGGAGCTCCCCTGGTCCACTAAGAAAGGACATCACCCTTCCTAAACAGTGATAGAAAAGGCCTCACAGAAGACACTGGACAGACTAGATTAGAAGTGATTGTCACTTCTAATTCTAGTAACTAGGAGAAAGAGTTCAATTGGGAGGAAAGAAGAATCTTTTCTAATAGAAAAGATGAGAATGAGCTGAAAAAGACAGAAGCATCCCTGAATTATGCATGGGTGTGCATTAACACACCTGACAACGATTACTGGGTCAATCCACAACCTCTTGCACTGCCTAAGAAAATGATGTTTTATCCAGTTCCAAGTTCCTGCAAGTCCTGCAAAGAGAGTGCTCTGGAAGGGGAAAACGACAGGGCCTGGAGACTCCTGGGTTCATCTATACCGGAAGTGCTCGTCCACACCACAGTACAAAGAATTATCGTAAAGCCTCCATGGTTTATCCCAGGACATTCTATTTTTCAATATGAAAATGTTTATGAATAATATTGCATGCCATGTAGCACCTGAGCTCTCTTTCCAGTTTAGACTCCTAATATGAATAATTTAAACCTAAGGATCTAAAAATATCCACTCTCACATTTCTTCTGGCAAGCATAAATATGGTGAAATAATTACGAGGGTTGAATCAGCCAGTTCAGGTACGATTCAAGATTTCCCAGGTGAAGGAAGACTTTTTCATCCAATTGCCAGGGGCGCAAGAAAGCAAATGCAATCGGTTCCTAACACAATCCTATGAAAAGAACCTATAGTTAATGATTTTTTTAAAAATATTAATGAAAACCATTTAAGGCACGATTGCTGATCCTAAAGTTCTTCTTGGGGCTTCCATATGAAAAGAAATACCAAAGATTACGAACCCTCTCAAACCTACCATTTTCATTCTTTCTTTCAGGATTCACTTCATTGAATACCTACTATGTGAAAAAAAAAAAATAACAAGATACAACTTTTGCAAGACTGGAACTCCCCAAAGCTCCCACAGTCAAGCATACAGAAAAATACAATCGGACGCCTCATTTTCATAAGAGAGGTGTAAGCAAAACTGCAGGGCACAACAGGAAACAAGATGGGAGCAATTTGGAGATGGGTAAGAGGTGGGAGCGAAATGGAGGTCAGGAAGGACAGAACAATTCGTGCAAAGGTGGGGACTACATAAAAGAGCAGGTTCAGAAAGAACTTTGTAACCCATGCAAAGTAAGTTAAGACTTTATCTTATTGGCCATGCCAAGCCATTCAGGGAATCCCTAGAGGCAGGGACCTGATCACCTTTGCAAAATTTACCAGATGATTTCAGATATTCAAGGCAGTGGCTAAAAACCAAAGGCTTAGGAAGAGGAAATGTCCTGACCTTCTCTGTCTGAACTGCCGTTTGTCACCTGCGGAAACTAAGCTCCGTAACCTCTCTCTGTTGCAAATTGCTCACATGTACAATTAGAACAATACTGGTTCCCAGGCAGGGTGAGCTATGGGTAAGGTGAGATACACTAGGCCCTTGGGAAGCAAGCAGCACATGGTAAATTTACACAAACCTCACCTGAATTATGGCTTCTCCCCCAACGATGCCCACCCCTGATTCTCCTCCACAGACTTGATTTCTGATGCTACTATCTTTATCAGCCTGTATCAGACCCTTCATACTTGTACCCCTCGAAAAATAAACAGCTACAGAATACCCATTCTGTTACCATCAACAAGAAAAATTGTTTTTATTCTTCCATCTACTCTTTTTTTTTTTTTTTTTTTTTTGCAGTACGCAGGCCTCTGACTGTTGCTGCCTCTCCCGTTGCGGAGCACAGGCTCCGGACGCGCAGGCTCAGCGGCCATGGCTCACGGGCCCAGCTGCTCCGCGGCATGTGGGATCCTCCCGGACCGGGGCACGAACCCGTGTCCACTGCATCGGCAGGTGGACTCTTAACCACTGCGCCACCAGGGAAGCCCCATCTGCTCATTTAAAACCCATTCTTTTCTCAGCTACAAAAAGCCCTATCACACCCATTTTTTGTTGCTGTTTTTTAAAAGCCATCAGGTCGGACTCTAACCAACAAAGACTCTTTAGGGAGAAAAAAATCAGGCCATTGGTGAGATTTTGGGCATTCCCATTAAAAACCACCACATGTTAAGGTCCCATGGCATGATCTTGCTTATATATTTCGTGAAGTACCTTTGCATCTTCTTTGGAGTGTTAGCAAGTTGAGCTCCGTTACTGAAAGTGAAGAAGAAATGCCTTTCTCTTTCCCTGACAGCTATATTCCCACTGTGACAAAGATAATCATAGACATTAACAACAATAGCAACAAGCTATTAGATCATCAACTTGGTGCTTCTTCCAGGGCAGGCAATGCATCTAAAATAACACAGTATCATGACTGCATCCTCAAAGGTAAATACATTAACTCTCACTCCCAATTAACAGAGGCTCTTTACGCACTTATGCTAAAACCCTCTGGGCTTTATAAAATACTCCAGGTATCTGATGTCAGCCTCCCCTTTAGAAGTATTCAAATGTCTCTCCACCCTTTCTTTCTTTTTCTCTAATACACCCCATCTCCTGTTTTCTTGATGATTTTCGCCACTCGAGAACCAGTCAATCCCCCCTGCCCTTTATTGTATCTATAGCAACCATCACTCCGTATTCGGAGAACATACTCCATTCCTGAATCCTCCAACAACAGCATGAAAATGTAATAAGCGCTACGAAGAAAAGGATTTAGGGGAGTTTTGTGCACAGCTGAACTCCCAGGACGTAGAATGATGCCTGGCCATAGTATGTGAACAATAATTGTTTGTTGAAAGGATGGGTGAATGAATGATCAGACCACAGTTTCTTTCTTGGTTCCCTACAAAACAGGTGGTGTTCTTGCCTAGCCTGCATCAATCCCTTTCCTTCTGATGACACACTGAGATTTCCTTTTGGGGAGACCAAATCCATACTCAGTCTTTCTCAAAAAGGCAACCAAAGTCTGACGTCCTCTGAAACAGGAGGCAGGCAGAAATCCAAAACTAGCAATTAGACACATTTATCCCTCTGGATGCACGGAGTGACTGGTCCAAGGATAAGACCTTTGAAGGAAACGTTACGGAGAGGAGCTCTCGGTACATTGGTACTGCAAGCCATAAGGATGATTTAAGACTTTGGATGCTGGGGGCCACCACAAGGAAAGGACCCACCTAGAAAGGAAGCCAACCCAGGCAGAGGCACATAGACCCATTCAAGCTGAGACTCAGAACCAGCCCCAAACTTTTCAATTACTTCAGTCAATACATTCCAATTTTTGCTCCGCTCCAGTCTGTCCTGGACTTTCTGTTACACGCTCCTGAACAAGTCCTAAAGGATACAGGTACCTCCTCACGTTCATCTGGGCCACCCCCAATCTGAGGATTTCCTAAATGTCACCCACATTCGTTCACTGAGAAGCTCTCTGCACTTATCTCAATCTCTCATCCTCTGTTGCGCGGGCACTGGTCAGAACCCTCCTGCTAAAATTGCTCCAACCCTGTATAACGCAGTTTTTACTTGTAATTCCTCACACGCAAATCAGGAACTGGCCACTCGGCACTGTAAGGCAGTTTTGCAAACTGTTTTGAATTTTTAAACAATCATTCTAGACACTTTGAAGAGATGCTCATTACACAGGCCAACTACAAAACTGACCTTTAGTCTGCAAAAGTTTATCTCCTTCTACAGGCCTACAAATTAGCAGGGGATCAAAAACCCAAATGCTGACATAATTAAGCTGGACTAATTACCACCGCTAATAAAAGCACTATCATCCCTGTCAGCCCACTTTGGCGATCTTTAAAAGAAACCTGGGCCTTTTCCACAAAGGAAAAAAGTCTCTGCTGGAAACCTCTGAAACCCTTCCTGACTTACCCAGAGCACACCTCCCTCAAGAAGGGATTTTAGCAGAACACTCTTTCCTTTATCAGAAGCTATCATTTCTCATCATACCATGTCTAAATTTGTTCAAATGTTTTCACTAATTTTCAATAATTTGGTAAAAAATGTTGTAGTAGAAGAGATGAGGTACGGAAAGGAACTCAATGTAAGAAAGCTCGTGTCCTACATATTTAATGTGCTTCAAAAGGTCTTCCAGAGTTGAAAGTAAACAGATGTCTTCAAATTTCTGCAACAGAAGAGAGCAGTGTCAAAATAGCACATGGATGCAGTAAGCGATACTAATTACTGAGCACAGGTATTTCTGGCCTGTCAATTACAAAATCAAGACAGAGCTAAATGTACAGCAATGGAATATACCTGTACTTGCCTTCCCTGCAGATAAGCATCCCATCTGGATAAAAATACACACAGTAATCCATGCAGCAGAGAGACTTCTGAAGGTAGAAGTAGACTCCCTATAAAGCGGTCCCCCAGAAAAGTGTGGGATTGTGAGGCTGACACTCTCCCCTCGTTCTTTTTCATCATAACCGAAGTCTGTAAGAAATCATTTCTAAATTAAATTTTTCTCTGCTCCCTACGTTAAATCCTTCTCTGTTCCCTGTTCCAAACCTCTCAGGCAGAGCCGGAATTAACATTTTTATTTATCACATTAAAAACTGTATTTTGGGGGCTTCCCTGGTGGCGCAGTGGTTGAGAGTCCGCCTGCCGATGCAGGGGACGCGGGTTCGTGCGTGCCCCGGTCCGGGAAGATCCCACATGCCGCGGAGCGGCTGGGCCCGTGAGCCACGGCCGCTGAGCCTGCGCGTCCGGAGCCTGTGCTCCGCAAGGGGAGAGGCCACAACAGTGAGAGGCCCGCGTACCACAAAAAAAAAAAAAAAACACAACAAAACTGTATTTTGTTTCTTAGCCCCTGCCAGTTGTGAAGTGACTCTCAAGAGCACAGCCTTGATGGTACATCTGACAGACAGACAATCTCCAGCTTATTATCTGGTGTGATTTCATTTACTGCTACTGAGGGTGGAGCTGACTTTGTGCAACTGGGATTGGATGAGGAAGACACAAAACACTAACCCCCAGCTGTATCTTAAAAACCTTCCGGCGAAATGAATTATTAATTTTGTGCTGTCTGAATATTCAGTAACTGAATCACACGTCCGATATTCTAACAACACTTTATAGCTGGATACAAGGGAAGAGACAATACTAAAAATATAATGAATGAATGAATCAATCAAGCAATCAAAAAGCTTGGCTAGATTGAGGAAAGACCATTTCAACAGTGACGTTTGATAAGCGTAGAGCTTAGGCAAGCCACTTCACGCTTCTGTGTTTCATTTCCGTCACCTATGAGATAGAAATAGCAATCATGTCTACTGCTGGGCCTATCCTCATGGGCACTATTCATTTTAATTCTACATTCAGAGTTCTCAGGAGAGTGCCTGGGTATACATTAGGTGCTCCATAAATAATAACCCTTGTCAACTTTATTAATTTAGCAACATTACTTGAATAAAGAAAATAAATGTATGTTTACACCATGTGGTCAGAGTTCCCCAGAGAAATCTTCAGATGAATCCTTTGTGGTTCAGGTCAGTTCCCACAGTCTCCCGGATGTGCCTCGATTTAAAGTTTTCCTTTCAAAGGCTTTCTGTGTCAGCTGGATCAAATGTTTCACCAGATGTCTGCGAAAGTATACAAGAGTTCCTACTAGGACGATTCTGGTACTTTGTTTACAATTTGCCGACCAAGACTGTACATCTTGAAACACGTACTGACACTCTGTTTAATGGTCACAAACTCAGCTCTGCCCCTCACTATCTACTGCAGGGACATTTCACAGAACAGCCAGGTGAAGAAAAGAAGAAAGAGAAACACACCCATTCTGTGGAGATCTTTATGACATACATTGTGGCTTAAATATAATTACTTTCTTGGGACTTCCTTGACGGTTCAGTGGTTAAGACTTCGCCTTCCAATGCAGGGGGTACGGGTTCAATCCCTCGTCGGGGAGCTAAGATCCCACATGCCTTGGGGCCAAAAAAAAACTAAAACATAAAAAAAAACAGAAGCCATATTGTAACAAATTCAATAAAGACTGAAAAAATGGTCCGCATCAAAAAAAGTCTTAAAAATATACTTTCTTTCTCAGCAGACCCACTTCAGCCTGTAGGGCAGAACTCAGGGAGCACTTTACAAAATACCTTTAACACCATGGGGATTTCAGTAAGGGGTTGGGGGGAAGCCAGTTGGCCATCTTGTCTGGGTCCCAAAAGGTTTTCATTCAGTAGCTAAAATCATACAGATAAATGCTAGACCGTGCAAGTAAAAAAAAATTTAAACCAGATCCAACCTATCACTGGTAATAGTACATTTCACATGAAAAGGGTATAAATTGAAAAACAATTTTTTCGAGATTATACTTCGGCAACACAGAGCCTGACAACTATCCCAGCCATTTCCTGATGAATTCAAAGGGCTGGAAATCACAGACAATTGATTATCATGTGTCTGACCCTCTGGAAGAGGGAGAGTCAGTCTATGAAAAAGTCTTAGAGTTCTTCAAACTGAGAGCGACTTAAATTCACCTAATCTAGTCTCCAGACTTCCACTGCAGCCAGGCGATTGTGAGCTCTGAGAACTGGGTTACAGGAAAAGATGACGATGGCCGAAGCACTGTGTCCATGTACCATATAATTCCACCCACACACCAGGGAGAAATCACCTCTGCCACTCCTAATCACAGGGGGTCATCAGTTGAAAGATGCACCCCAATTACGGGGTCACTAATACATGAAAACTGCGAATCACGAAACTCAGTAGCTGTCATGCAGAGGTGTTTCTATTCCCCAGGGGACAGCTGGACAATGTGTGGAGAGATTTGATTGTCACAACTGGGAGGTGATACTACTGGCATCTAGTGGGTAGAGGCCAAGGATGCTGTTAAATATTCTACAAAGCACAGGACAGAAGCTACGAAATGCCAGTAATGCTTAGGTGAAACCCTCCTATTACTGATGGAATATGGTATTTTGTTTGCTGCTGTATTCCGGGCATATAGCACTTGGTCAATATGTATTAAATGTGAACAAACAGAAGTATAATGAGATAACCGCAGATCTGAGACTGCCAGCAAAAGAGACTGAGACTGGCAATCTGAGACTCTTGCTTCTTGGTTTTCTCTATTCTCCACATCTGGGATTGGTCATAATCTCCACCCCAGGAGCTAAACATCAGCTACCCAATCGTCTGAGAGCATAAGTCTTCTCCTCTCATTCATGCTTTGTTTAAAAGGACCCACACTAAGGGACTGGTATGAAAAACTTCCAAGGAGCCCATCAAGAGAATGGAGTATTTTAGGGCATGATGATGGTGGTGGCAAATCAATGACATGATGAAAATATCTTTTATTAAGAATTTATTAATTGCTCTGTGTTCTTCAGTATTGCCTTGTAACCCTACAAGGGATGGACTATTATATGTTTTTATTAGCATTTACACATCAGCATTTTCAGAAAGTAAGCTCAGAACAATAAAATAATATACCCAAATCCTGAACTAGGATATGGGCCAAAACCCCCAAAACACCATTCCCCAAATTCAATTCTCTTCACACTACAAATAACTGTTTCTAAGGTATCTGTTTTTCACATGGGGATTTTTCTGCATCTGGTGCCTTTACATCAGGGGGAAAAAAAAAAAACTTGAAACAAAAACACAATGACCTATACGCAAATCACTTGAACTTTGAAATGATCCACTGGCATAGCTGGAATATTCTAGTTGCAAAGTAAAGACAACATTCTGCATCTGGTGAGCAGATCTGCTCTCAGCCACATGACAAAAATCTGTGTATACCAGTCTCCTCATTCCAGTGATGAAGACTGCCCTTCTTCCTACTGGCAAACAATACTCTGGAAGTCTGAAATGTCTACTCGAAGGAGATTTCACTCATTACTTCCCATCATAATTTATGTTTAGGAAGAAAGCTTGCTCTCTTAACAAAAAAGTCGCATTTTCCATACCCTGGGACAGTTTTTTTTTTTTTTAAGATATTTAATGAAGAAGTAATGCTCTCTGGATTATTTTCAACATTTAAATAAAAACTGACATTTCTTTGTTTCAAGATTTGGGATAGAGTTTCTGTGGTGTAGCAGAGATTAAAAAAAAAAAAAAAACAAGAGCTGCCCAGGTCTGGGGGTAATGCAAAACTCTTCTGATTTAGAGCTGTGTAAATCGAGGCTCATTCACAATCCTCTCTGAGCCTCATTTCTTCATCTCTTAAGAAAACTGAAATAATGATAATAATCATGATCTATCTCGAAGACTGGTTGGGTGAATTAAATGAGACGTGAATGTACCGGGCACTGTACTTAGCATAAAATAGACAATAAATATTTATTGAGCCTGATCATGTGCAAACTCAAAATGACCTAAGTGACCATGGAGTAAACTTAACAGGAGTAAAGAGGGTCATGGGTGAAACTGGTCTAAAAGAGATATGAAGAAAACAGGTATTTCACTTCTTAGTTCTGCTACTTGGAAAACAACAGCAATGTGTGGGACAAATTGCCATTAACTTTTGGCCTCTGAGTCAGACAGCAGCAGAGATGGGTGGGGACCACGGCTAAAGTGAGAGTGCACATCCAGGTAAAGGGAACGGTACCAACCTGGCTCTTGGTTAATTTTTGTCATGATGCAAAGTGTTCTGATTATTTCAGAAAATAAAATCAAACCTATGTTTTTACATGTTGGATAGCACATCAAATATTTATTTGAAAACGAAGTGTAGAGAATTCCCTGGCGGCCCAGTGGTTAGGACTCTGCACTTTCACTGCCTAGGGTGTGGGTTCAATCCCTGGTTGGGGAACTAAGATCCCGCGAGCCATGCAGTGCAGCCAAAAAACAAAAACAAAGTGGAAACCAAAAGAGTATGAGGCAAACTAAAAATCATACACAGCAAAGATGGACAATTTAAAGTCTTCTAAATGGCAAAAAAGGGGGAGGGTTGTTACTGGCTAAATTTAAGTGGTCAATTCTTCAAAAAGTCATATTTTATGGCATCCCCAAATCACTAACCTCTTGACTAATCATTTGACCCCATGAGAAAACCCCTTGCAGAGAATCCTAATAATGAGAGTCATATGTTTCAGAAACTGGGCTAAGCCTTTTATATGAATGAAGCATGTTAGGGGATCACAGGACAATGGTTCCTACAAGAGTCATAACTGGTTGTCATCTTTCATCCACACAACAAGTGTGCGAGATAGGACTTCTTTCCCCATGTAATACATGAAGGATGTACGGTGCTGTCAATTAACTTGCTCAAGAAGAACCAATGGCTGGCGCTGGGAAAAGGATGCCAATCTGTCCAACCTCAAGTGCAGAGATGCTTCCACTGAACCACATACGTTTGACCACCATATACAGCAATTAGCATCTACTGCATCCATAGGACTCAGTTAAAAAAAAAAAAACAAAAAAATTTGGTCTGTTCCTGAGAAAAATGTATAATCCTACCTACACAATAAAACTGGAAGTAGTCACAAGACACATATGAGCAAATGCCAAACCAGATACAGAAACAATTAGGGCAGAAACCAGCAACTGGCGAGGATGAAATAAAACCTCAGAACTGCTTTCAAAGTATTCTCAAAGTTTTATAATGAGAGGTTCTGAAGTCCAGCGTTGCTGAAATTTCATTCATTCATGTGTGACCTTTGCAACTGGTGCCATAACAACCTATTACCTGAATGATTACTTCCTCAGTATTTTCCTATACAGCGACTTGTGTTCTTTTAAAGCTAAAGGGGGTGCAGAGGAATTAAGTAACACAACCACATCAAAAACAAGTTAGTGATGAAGACAAGACTTGGACCCAGTCCAGATTGCCTTCATTCAATTCGAAAGGTCTCTGGCATTTTCCTTTGTTCTAGCTCCGCATCTAGCATGGGTGGACACCCACCAAATGCATTATGGTCAGGGGGCAGCACAAGGAACAAAAACTCCACCTCTTCATGAAACGGCAAGCTACAGCTTGCTATTTAGCATTCCAAAATAGACAATGATTATTTCTTAAATGATAAAAGTCAGTATTATTTAGACCCTTGTCTTAAAGCAGGAAAACAGAGTTAAACAAACCTCTCAAGCCATGTCATGTACTATTAATAAAGACTAGAAGACCGTGATTTCAGAAATAGAATATGGATTACTTTCTAAAAAATGAGGTGCCTTACTTCTTCTACAGGCCAACACCTCAAAAATCTTATAAAGTCTTAGGCAATCTCTCTGTATTTGCCTGGCATTTTGCTCTAAGGATAGATTAAGCAGTATATCTTCACATTGCAATTTCATTAAGCATTGGCTTTTTCTTTGGGTTCAATTACTTATGACTTTTTTATGAGCTCTGCACATATTTACTCAATTGTGCTATGTAAGCATCCTCTTTTAAAACTTATCGGAGGGAAGGAGCTTGTCTGAGGTCTGCTTGGAGCCACCTGAAGTCAGCTTATTCCACTGAGCTTCACACTCCTAGTGTGAGTAACTACAAGGTGCTTTGCACCAGAAAACAATGTTTTATTTTTAAAAGTGTCCTTAATTTGTGAAAAAAAATGCTCCGAACACACTGCTGGTGTGACACCCAGTTTGGTCCAATCTGTACAGCATTCAAACAACCGTCAAAATGGTGAGTGTGGACTAGCAGCTGTACCAACTTCTGGTTTCCCACTAGCCTCAGTAATTTCCACATGGGATAATCGAAATGACACACTTACACTGAACTTCAGCGGGCCATTTCAAGTAATTACTATCGATGTCTGAATCTACTTTCCATTCACAGAAACACAATGGGAATTCAAAGCCACTTATAAAACTTTTCATGCCCAAAGCATCTGGACACCAACAATACCTAGATACTGAATGATGAAAATGTTGACCAATGCTAACACCTCTTCTCATTCCAGAAGATCTACCTGTTCATGTCTTCTAGAAAAATAGACCAGGATAATAAAAAGTATTGTTTTCCATTTTAAACTCAGTTTTATACCAAATAAAAAGCAAGAGCCAATATTTCAACTGACCACACCCTAAATGAAGAATTGGCAACAGCTTTCATTAGCCAGCACTTCCGAAAGGTTATTAGGAAAATATAACCAATATAAGTGGAGCACTTACACATTTCAAACACGATGATTTTCATCACAGAGTGCCGAACGCTAAATCAATTTCCCTTCTCTACTGGCGTTTAGCGATTCCTCAAGAATACCTAAAACAGAACTTGATTCATAATAAATTTCAATTTACATAAAACTCCAGGGAAATAGATGAGGCATACCCAAAGTCCTTTTCCCACTCAGGAAGTCTCTAATTTGCAGGACTATGTAAATACTTTCTTAAAACCCATTTTCAAAGTTTATGACCATACAAAGAAGTTTATACACCCAGACCATGTGGTCATCCAAGCAAATCTGGAGAAAATTTTAAAAGTTAAAAAAAAAAAGTAAATGAAAGAGAAAATATGTCCAAGAAAAAAATATATATATATAATCTTTATTAAAATCAGCCATTTATATTTGGCTAACCACAGAGAAAAGAAGTCTAGATTAAAAGGAAGAATATTTTTAAAACCTTTTCTAAGATAAGATAACTTCAAATGTAATCTTAGAACAGTGGGAAATCTTAACTCCACACAGAAGGAAAAGGTAGTATTATAGTTTTAAATTCCAATAAAAGCACTGATGGCAAAAGTCTATTCTAAGATAATTCACAGAAGAAAACAAAAAACAAAAACAAAAAACGAAGATCAAGTGCAGGATTCTTTTTCCTTTTCATTTACAGCCTAAAAGCTTCTTGGCAGCACCAGTAATCTGTCAGAAAGGGTGAAAAATTGTACTTAATAGATGATTTTAAGACTTTACTCAAAAGATGTTAATAAATATCCCGGAGCTGGGACTTGGAAGTGGCACCCGCAGTTCGATGAGCACAACGTTCTCCGTTTGCCGTTACCTGTTATAAATCTAAAAATGTGATCACTCCGACTGCATGTTTCTTGCCTCTAAAATAAGCAAGAAGCTGTGAAAATTTTTCCAAGTTTCAAAGAAGTGAACAGAGAACTCATAAAGAGAGATATTTTTTCAGCTGCTTTCATCAAAGGCAAGTTGGGTTCACATTTTTAAGCATTTGTTTTGAATAATGGAACTATGATCAGTTTTAAATCCTCAGTAAAAAGAAGGGTATTTCATTTTTTAATATTTACTTATTATCTATCTACCTATTTATTTATTTATTTTTGGCCGTGTTGGGTCTTTGTTGCTGCGCGTGAGCTTTCTCTAGTTGTGGCGAGCGGGGGCTACTCTTCGTTGCAGTGCATGGCCTTCTCATTGCAGTGGCTTATCTTGTTGCCAAGCACGGGCTCCAGGCACACAGGCTTTGGTACTTGTGGCTCGAGGGCTCTAGAGTACAGGCTCAGTAGTTGTGGCTCATGGGCTTAACTGCTCCGCGGCATGTGGGATCTTGCCAGACCACGGCTCAATCCCGTGTCTCCTGCATTGGCAGGCGGATTCTCAACCGCTGCGCCACCAGGGAAGTTCCAGAAGGGTATTTCAAATGGCTTCTAAGACTCTGGATCTGATAAGCAGTATCTAAGGATGGTCCAGCTCGGCGTCTGGGTTTAGTTGACAAGGACTGCAGTCTATAATGTCCATAGTGGGAGAAGGCAGCGAGCCTTGCAGGAGCGTCCTCAGGATTCAAAAAGACAGTTTGCAACAGTGGTGAGACCAGGGTCAAAGTGAAACACATGGTAATTCTTCCTTAAGAGAAACTGGCAGGGAAGGCAAATCTGGTGCGCCATATTCAATCCCTCCACTTGCTGACTTTCAAAAATGCGGTCACTTTCAGAGGCTAGATGTCCTCCAAGTTTTGCGTCTTTCAAGGAAAGACATTTGCAGCTAAAATACTGAGTGATTTCTTTCGATTCTGTATCTCATCTAAGGGACAGGGGGCAACAATGCACTGTCTTTAGAGAAGACGTTTGCTCTTTCAGTTCAGAACATGCTGAGGGATGCTTTTTCTAAAAACAAAGGCTCAGTCTGCCTGGGCACTTGATTTGCAAGATACTGGTGAGGCTTACAAGGAAGGATTTCTTAAGCATACCTCACTTTTCTGAACCTCCTCAAGGATCAAGTTTTGCTTCTAAACCAAATACACCATGTCTTTCCAGCTTTCTTAAGGGGCTGTTCTAGCAGCTGTTGTTTTATAAAGTAAAACCCAGAAGGTATTCCCCTCCCATTATCGCCTCTGGTAATGCTCTTCACGCGTCAGCTATGAATGACACACGTCTCCACATTCAGAAGTTAGGTCTCTGAGAGATAGCCCAGAGCCGCCACAGTGTTAGAAAAACTCAAATGCGGTGACCCTTATTTCGCAAAAAACATGTTAAGGAAGAGCAAAGAGACGTGATCTGAGCAATGTAGCTGCCAAGGAAATCAGGCCTTCTCAACACACAGCTCTCCGGTCTGGTCCTCTTTTGTATCTCCAGCAGATCGGGCTCAGTTCTGTTTTGACTGGTGGGCACATGTGTGTACGTGCTCGTCGGGGAGGAGGGAGGGTTGCTGGGACTATTTTCTGGCTTGCATTTACCATTTATTAAATGCACACTCAACTATGATGACAGCCATGGGTTGCCTGGGCAAAAGCGGAGCTCCAAAGCCACAAGTGAATGCAGTGGAGCTTAATGATCGCTCAAAAGCATGAGGTCTGGAATCAGACCTCCAAGGTACTGAATCTCATCTCTGAAAAGGAAAACTGGGCCGGTTAACTGCCTTGCTTAGCCTGGGTTTTCTTGAAGAGGATGGAAATGTTACCTTCTCCATTAAGAGGTTATTAAATATTCTAAGTGAAACGCTTAGAACAATGTCCAGGTCATACCAAGGGTCAGGTGGGGGTGACAAACAGTAACATAAACTTAAGATTTACGTACTTAATATAAACAGCACCTCGGTAGAACTGAGACATCTTGCAAATATGCAGAAATTGTAACATTAAAAAGATGAGGGCTTCCCTAGTGGCACAGTGGTTGAGAGCCCGCCTGCCAATGCAGGGGACACGGGTTTGTGCCCCGGTCCGGGAAGATCCCACATGCCGCAGAGCGGCTGGGCCTGTGAGCCATGGCCGCTGAGCCTGCGCGTCCGGAGCCTGTGCTCCGCAACGGGAGAGGCCACACAGTGAGGGGCCCGCTTACCACAAAAAAATAAAAAATAAAAAATAAAAAAAATAAAAATAAAAAAATTAAAAGGTGTGGGCATCTAAGAATGAGGTTACGAAAAAGGAAATGAAATCCGCAGCAAAAACCCTACACTGGCGCTATTACACTAAGAGCGACACAAAATGCACCACCGACCCAGCAACTCTTTATGCCTAGACTCTCTGCACTGCTTAAAGGGTACTTCTTCCAGCTTACAGAGAAGGGCCAGGAAAGTTCATTCCTTCCATGTGCGACGAAGTTTATGTAATGTGTATTTCGGGCAGGGCCGCGCGTGTGGGCGGGTATGTATGCACGTGCCTATCTTTGCCACCCTGAGCCACACGGAAAGAAGCAGCAGTCAAGAGTTTGGAGAAGACAGGGTGTCCATCAAAAGCACATGAAGCAGACTGCCTTCTGTCCATCTGTTACTTGCAAAACTGAGAAGCTGTGCTCCATTCTGTAGATCACACTTTGAAATGAGAAATGAGCAAAACTGGAATGTGCTCGGAGGTGAGAGACAAGGATGGAGGAAGGACCTCATGAAATGTTTATGAAAATGTACAACAGTTAAAAGAAATGTGGGTGCTGAGCCTGGGGCCGGGGTGGGCAAGCTGCACTTGGCAGTTGTCTTCAAACCAAGTAAAGACACATACGTGGGATGGGGGATGGAGTCATTCTATAAAACCCTGGAATAGAAAGAGCGATGCAAAGGAGATGGAAGAGGTTTGTGTGGAACTCCACACTCAGGAGGTTCCAAAGATGAGATGGGCTCTGGGCTCCATATTATTCATTCATTCAAGCAATACATGCGGGTGACGTGCCAGCAATCATGGCACTCAATAGGATAAACAGGCTCCTCATGGTGAGAAGATTACAGACAAAGTCAACTCAACTGAAAGAAGTAAGTAACAGATCCCCTAAGTTTTATCTGGGCAAACGGCCACCCAAGCTCATAACTACATTTCCCAGCTTCCCATGCAGCTAGGTATGCACATGCGAGTAAATTCTGATCAACAGGACAAGTGTGAAAGCAGCATGTACAGCTCAGAGTACTTGCTCGTAAAGGGAATGGGACAGACCTTCTATTTCCCCTACACACCTTCCAGCTGGCTGGAGGACAGATATGATGGCAGGAGCTGGGACCTGAGATCATCAGACATGCTATGGAGTTCCGGAAGAATGACATGATAGAAGCAGTGGGTTTCTGACACTTTCACCATATCAATACTCAATTGCTTGGGTGTAGACTATTCCAAGAGAATGAAATCCACTACATTGTTTAAGTTACTGTTATTAAGGCTACTGTTATAATAGATAAACAGGAATTCACATACACATGCCCCAAAGGACACTGTGATTTTGTGAATGGCAGATCAGTATTAGAAAATCCAAGTTTCAGAGCAAATGCAAGAACAGAATCCACTTATCAACTTAAGCATCCCTCTCAAGGGGCATTCAGAATATTCATCAGAATATGTCATGTCAGTGATTCTGATTCATATATAAATATATATATGTACACACACACACACATATGAAGAACTTGACGTGATGAGAGCTGTGTTTAAGATTGATACCTTTTTTTTTTTCTTTCTCTAACTAGGATATGTAACTTGGATACACTTCCCCCGTCACCGAGACTCAAAACACCCAGTAGAACAAGCTAAATGTTCTCACAAGTGAGGTAATTATAACTGCATCTTTGAGTCCATAAAATATTCAGGCACGAAAACACAGGTGCAGGAGTGAAAGACAGGACCCCGGCCTGACTCACATGTGGTTCACTTGCAAAGAGGAAATTTGCTTTCCCTGGGCTCGATGGCACAGATATCTAATGGGGGTGATTTTCTACAGTGGAGACTATTTTCAAATTAGCTGATCTACTGCTTACATGTTTGATATAAATGCCAAAGAAAGAAAACACTGGCATCATTGAGGAGACAAGAGGGAAATCTGTTAGATTATCTTATTACTACTGGTGAGGTACAGAGTCTGGAAAACACTCGCAGAAATGGAGAGAAACAAAAGAGCTACAGAAGATGGGTGACAGTCACCACCCAGCCAATGTGAATCATACCTTGATGGTCTCAGATGATTTCTTCCAAAAATTTATTGCTACCAAGTAAAGCAAGGAGTGATATGGTAGGAAGCAATTAATCGATGAGTGGAAACTATTATTAACAGCCAACATTTCAGTTATCACTTATGCTCACCAGACATTGAAAGCAAAGTGTACTTCGTACATTTTATCCCCTCAACAATCCTGAGCTGCAAACTATTATTACGGCCATTTTACAGATGAGGAAACTAAAGCTTACAACGTATTCACAACGTATTTAATGACTGTCTACACGGTACCATGGACAATTTCTAATTGGGAGCAAAAAAGGTGAAAAGAAGACAAGGTCTCCGCCTTCACAGGCCAACATTCTACCTGCAGAAGGCACAAACTCAGACCTTAGCAACATCCTGATTGGCCAGCACGTTTTAAAGATTTTGCCACTGTTACTTTTCTAACTTGAAAAGAGCACGCACCCTACCATGTAGCCTGAGGCTCCAACATTTCCCCCGTCTTGTATCTCCACTGTTTGACATATTTATCACCCCTGACTGCCTTCCTGCAGGTACTTATTTGCTTTTGAGACCCCAATCATAGAATTCCGGCAGAGGCTCTGCTCAAAGAGTTTTGCTTGTCTGACCAGAAATCCTTAGCCACATGGGTTTCCTAATTGGCAGTCCCCTCTCCAGACGGTCAGCATGACCATTCTGTATGTTAGCTTCTTTAGCTTAAAGTAAAGCAGCAAGTGGGGGGTTCTTCTAGTTCTGATCTTGGTCAAGATAAGCCTTCCTCCTGGCTCTGAGGGACTGTCAGCCTCTCAAGGGATACTGAGACAAGAAAGAGCACATGGCACGATACCTCTGGAAGTAAAGATCAAAGATCAATAAAGATCAAAGAAACGGTGACACAAGTCAACTGTTTCTGACCACGTACCCAAATTGCAATGGTGGTGGTGGCAGTGGTTGTTTTAAGTTTTGGGGTCAAAGAATATGGGTTCAAATCCTACCTCTTTCTCTTCCTGTACAATTGTGGCAAGTTTCATGACCTCTCTGTGCCGCCATTCTCTCAGTTGTAAAATGAGAATCTAACACAGCACAGTGTGGAAGATTAGCTGTGCTAAAGGCAAATGGACCATGAGAACAGTGCCTTGTACATGGTCAGAACTCAGCAAATGATGGGATTAGATGTTTGTATATTTGACCCTTTTAAAGGCTAGTGCCAAAGGCACTTGGTCAGCTCAAGCTGGGAAGCTCGTAATACATTTAAGTATTCATATTTTCCTATATCTTCCTCCTAGCTAAGATGCCCGAGGCTGCCAGAAATAATCACACTATTTGTGATCCTATGTTTATGCAACAGAAACGAAATGGAATTTTATGGTCGGCTGTGTTCAACACCGATGCCCACACTGGGATAAATGCATGCAGTGCTGTGTAACAAGAATTTATGCAATATCCAATCTAAACATGCAGCTCCCAGGCCAGCAAAGGCTTACCGAACGATCAGCTTAAAAAAGGAGCAAGCCAGCTGCACATCTGTAGACCTCATCTTATATGCACTTAGCAGTAGCTATTTAATTGACCTGAAGAGTAAATCTGATCTTATTCATTTAAAAAAAGGAAACAGATTTTTTCAGGACAAACAATTTTCACAGAAAATACGTTTCAAATAGCAAGAAAATAAGTGAAAAACTGAAAATACAAATGAAGAAGAATTGCCATATTTAGGATAAAATGTATGTTGCCAGCTGATAAGAAAGGAAGGCAACATAGAAGAGCCATGATTCAAGAATTAAAGAATATCAGGCCCAGAGGATGCTAAGAACAGGAACACCATGAGCTGGTTATGGTATTCATGAAGCAACCTACAAGGACTAAACACTGAAAAGAGTTAACATGATCATCGTTTGTGAACAATCTCCCAGCATTGTTTTTCGTTTTGGTTTCTGGTGAGGGGGATATTCCTTTTTTTAAGATGCCACAAAGGACACAGCACTGACTCTATTGCTGGCTTGGCGCTCCTCAAAAATGTAATCAAGGTGGATCATGAACTTAAATACTGCACTCCCTGGGCCAAGGGAAACGAGGATGCAGCCTGGTCAGAGGTGGCTGGGAAGGCAGCTTTAAGAAGAAGGAGGACCTGTGCTTTGAGCAATAACCCAGTGGGGGCCAGGCACACACACAGCCTTTCCAAAAGATCTAGTGAGCTGAGCTTAACTACGGAGGTAGCATGGAGGATACAGTGGGCTGAACTTCGCAAGGAAGAAATCTAGTGACTGTGGACATGCCATCACCTCCCAGTATAAAATGGAGTGAAACAGCAATTTGTCTGTGCTGAACAATATTCTATTTATCAAATACTGTCAAGCAGGAATCCAGAGAAATGGATGTCCACTCCTTTAAATATTAAAGTCATTATGATCTAAATAATTTAGGGTAAAAATATATTCATCCATCCAACAAATATTTACTGAGTGCTCACTCCATGGGGTGGGTGGGAGTAGAGCACGGGGGGGAGGGGTGGGTAGAGACAAGTTCTCTCCTTCGAAGAATTTACATTCCTGAGGCAGAACTGTAAAAAATAATTCTAAAGCAACTAACAAGCCAGCAAGACAACTTGGAGGCAGCTACAACAAGGAAGGAAGCTTTAAGGAGTGATGCTGAGGGTGAGAAGAAACTCAACATGGCAAGAGCCAGGAGCAGAGCCTTCCAGGCATGGGGAGCAGATGAGAAGCCTGCAACGTGAAGCAGTGGAAAGGTAGCTGAAGCACAAAGAAGAAGAGACAGGGCAATGGGAGACCAATCAGGGGGCCTGGCAGGAGCCAGATGGTAAGACTCACTGGGTACCCAGAAGCCTTGGGCCCTTTCCCAGCAATGCCTGAAGACTGCACTGCCTTCTCTTACAGGTCCCCTTTGCCATGGTTCAACAGCACTATTACCCGTATTACTTTTTAACTATTAATTTAATTTGAAACACCCAGAGATGATGTACAACTCCACACACACACACAAAAAAACACAGGCTACTGTCCATTCAGAGTTTTGAGGTCTTTTGTTTTTCAAATACCCTTCAGTATTCTTCTTCCATTCCTGCTTAGAATTTGTCTCTAACCATTTGATGAAGAAAACAGTTGTCAGCAGCAAGTCAAAAATAAGAGGTAACTTGTAACATCCAGTCCAACACCCCAACGTGAACTGAGGTGATCATCCCTTGGGCTGTTAGCTCTTCATGACACTCCTGAGAAGAGAGAGGGAGAGGGAGAAAAACAGACAGACAGACAGACAGACAGAGAGACAGAGCCACAACTCTGATCTTCAGAAAATCACCAACGTTCTTACAGATGAAATTTGTTGGAACTAATTCTCTGGTGTCCCAGGTCAAAATTTCTTTCAAAGTCACCCTTGAAAGTTAGAAGCCACACAAAATACAAAAACTAGTCTATATAAATACAAATCTTCTACATGTAAATCTACCTAAAAACACACACATCTGACACAGCCAAGATGGCTGTCACCATCACATTTTGTATGCTACACTGTAGATGCAGTGTAGGTAGCGCTGTCTTTATCTTTCTCTATAAATACTTACACTGGCAGTTGTCAACCCGATCATGGAGAATTAAAAGCAATTTGTAGGCGTAAAAAAAACATACCACACTGTCTGTTATTCTATCATCAAATGTGTCAATATCTAAGTACCCAGAGCAAGAAAGGGCATTACTAATAAATTTAATTAAAACCTGGTATTTCATTACTGATAATTCAATGCCTTTTATTTAGTAGAAATTGGTATACATGAATCTGTTTTCATATGATTCACACTGAAAGAAAATAAAAATCAGGAAGCTCAAATTGTACATATGAAAACTTCAACGCTGTTCAAGGTCAAAAGGATGTCACTTTGCAAAGAACCCACCCACAGCTCTTTCTACTCAGACACTGCAGCCTAAGGTCCAGAGCAGCCAAGATGCTGGCACTGAGTCTGCAGCGTGACACTCACATGATTCCTGAACAAGAACCTGTGCTTCATTTTTCAAATGCATTTCTGTTCATCTCAGGTCACAGATGAAATGAGCTGAACAATTTAATTCATCACCTTTTGGGCAGGGATCCACACAGAAAAACCCACATCCAGAGGACAATTTGACTCAATTAATGGGCTTTTCTCAAAGGAAGCTCACAATGAAAAGCACATGGAACCAGAAGGGGCCATTCATTTCACAATGAATTGTTGAGTTCCAGTCTAGGAAAGGAACCTTAGGACTAAATATGGGATCGTTGGAAAATCACTGAATTAAAAGAGAATACAGCAAAAGAAAGCTTGTAAAGTCCATCTTGTAAGGCAATGTCATTTTTTAAAACAGAAGCATCAGGCTTCCAAATAAACTAGAAATTTATAATGTAAGAGAGCACCCCAGTCTTCATTCCCAAAGAGAGAACAAGTTCTAGGAAACAATTGGGCTCAGAAGCCTCACACTTGTTATTTTAAAAAACAATGCTTTTTGCCTGTGATAAATGGCATTTTGGACATGTTTTTGGTAACGCCTTAAATGTCACGTCAAAGAATGAAAGCTCAGAGGCAGAACATTTGGTTTTGGTTATGACGCTCCAAGGTCTCTGTATAGCAGCACTACTGATGCTTTTCGCCATATTAGCTCACTGATGTGTGTGTGTGTGGTGGTGGGGGTCATGTCCCGTGCACTGTAGGACCTTTAGCAGCATCCCCAGCCTCTGCCCGCTATACGCAGCATCAACATCTCTCCTTCCCTGTTCTGAAAACCACAGAAGTCTCCATTGCCAAAGGTCCCCAGTGGGGCAAGGAAGAAACAAAGATCACCTTTCATTGAGAACGCTGTACTACTCCAATCACCCTGTTTTACGGTGAAATGACATTTTATTACATTTAAAGACTCTCACAATGCAGTTGATACTTTTATAGAAAACATATCAAGTCTGAAAAGAGATCAGACATTTTCAGCCTCCTTTATCGCCAACATCTTTGTAATTTCGAAAATACACCTAAAACTTTTTAAATAGAAGGCAACACTAAAATGAAAAAAAATTAAGCCACCAGTGTCTCAGTCTTCTCAGAGTCCTATTATCACAGGGGTATAAAAGCTTTCGTTTTATGGAGACTGCCCAACAACATCCTATCATTTAAAAGCTCAGAAACTTCGGCCACTTGATGCAGGAAATGTTGGTTCCACTCCTGAAAGATAAATAAATCCCCTCCTCACGCAGTCCGACAATTGCTATGATTTTTCTTTCCGTAAATGCATGAATTTAATCTTCCCAATAGAAAGTCAGGGTTAAAAAAAATGGGTGGGGAGGCAAGATAACAAGTTTGATTCGGAAAATGTGATTGGGCTTCAGTCTACATTCACTTGGGATGGAAAATCATCTCATCCTGTGCGGTTAACATGCACATGCCATTACCACCTGTGTTTCCTGAGCTCTCACGGTGGGGCTGCCTTATTCAGGAGGAGAGACCGGGACGCTGTGTTAGCATACTTCCAAGGTTTCTGGGGAGTGTTCGCAGGGCCAAAGAAGAGGGAAAGAGAGCCATCAGAGGCAACGTGAGCAGCAGGGCGTGGGCAATCAGAGGGAGCCCAAAGGGCCTCGCACCCCTGCTTTGTCCTCCACTGAGAAGTGAACTGTGCGTCACTTAATCTCTTGCCTTATACTCCTTATAGCAGAAAAAGGATGGCCCGTAAGGCGTCACCTGGCTAATTTATCTTCCTCCACAACTGCACGGAAACTCTCCTTCCGAACCAGATGGGTGGCCGACAGAGAAACAACACCCAAGTTACAGATGGCTTCCTAAAGACACCCCGCCCCGACCGCCAATGCCCCACTCTTTTTGAGTTCAAGTGTATTTCACTTTGAGTGGGGAAAACGTCCAACTTTATCAAACAGTTATGAAATCTTTACAGAGGAATCTTATCTCCTGTTTCTATTAAATGGGAACTACCGCCGTTACAAGAGGAAGATAATCTGATTTATAAACCACAGAAATGACACAACTTTAAAGGAGGCCTCAATTTTATAAAGCAAGAAAATTCTATAGCGAGCTTTCAAACCTAACAGACAAACCACACCAAATACAGCCCCAGGGTTATTTTACCCCGGTCATGCTTAAAAGGCATCATTTTGCAGACTCAGATGGTTAGCAGCAAACCACAGCGAGTTCCCAGATGAAATCATGCACTTCTCAGAACCCAGCCAGCACGGCCACATAAATGGGCTAGAGGGCTTCTGGCCGACATTCGTGGCCAAGTTCATCCTGTTTCAACAGTACAGGATACAACCATTCTCAAAACAGCCAAGTGGGGCTTCGCTGGTGGTGCAGTGGTTGAGAGTCTGCCTGCCGATGCAGGGGACGTGGGTTCGTGCCCCGGTCCGGGAGGATCCCACATGCCGCGGAGCGGCTGGGCCCGTGGGCCATGGCCGCTGAGCCTGCGCCTCCGGAGCCTGTGCTCTGCAGCGGGAGAGGCCACAACCGTGAGAGGCCCGCGTACCACAAAAAAAAACCCACAAAAGAACCAGCCAAGTGGGAGACCTGCCCAGCTGGCAAAAGGACAGATTTCAAGAGGCCTCTCCCCGCACTGAGCTCACAAAATCACACCAGCTAATGAAATTCCAAGGGACAGCTGAGAGTTCTGCCTCGGAATGTGGGGCAACTCTTACAAAGATGACAACTGGCACAGACCTGTGGTCTGGATCCTGAAGACGTACCAGGAGACCAATCGTATTTCCAGTTAGCCAGGCTTTTATTTCCTAGGCAAGCCCTCAGCATTTTGAGCAGAATACAGCTGGACAAAAAATTTTTTTCTTCATGCTTTGGAAGCTAATGTGCCTACCGATGGAAAAGATCAAATGAACAGAACAAAAAATAGAAAGAGAATCCTGAAATGGAATTTGGTTGCTTCACTGCGGAGTTTCCTGTAGTCGAAAATAGAATCCAGACACTTGACAGTCACATGCACTCATGCAGTGGCCCGTCACGAATGATGATGAATTATTTTAAAAATAAAAACAAGATATGCCATTTCACCTATAGGCACTATAATGCGGGTTACAAACAAAAACAATGTTTACAAATTTTGCTTTATTCTCTCAGACTTTGTTTTTACTTTCGGTCTCATAACACCATGAACACTGCTAGGACTTGCTGGGGAAAAAAGGAATGAGATGGGTCCTCTAAATAATTGTGGTCCACTCTACAAGGACATATATACACTACTAAATGGAGAATAGATTAGCTATTGGGAAGCAGCCACACAGCACAGGGAGATCAGCTTGGTGCTTTGTGACCGCCTAGAGGGGTGGGATAGGGAAGGTGGGGGGGAGATGCAAGAGGGAGGAGATATGGGGATATATGTGTATGTATAGCTGATTCACTTTGTTATAAAGCAGAAACTAACACACCACTGTAAAGCAATTATATACTCCAATAAAGATGTTAAAAAAAAAATTGTGGTCCACTTTAAACACGGAACACCATAAAAAGTACTAAGATTTTAAATGTGAAATAACGTTACAAGCTGGAATTATAATGACATTGCCTAAATGGGAGCCAGGGTGAGGCTACCAACCACTCATTTCCACTCTTTCTCGGTTTAACCATCCTCAAAATGCCCTTCCTTGACCCTGTAGACCTGCACTGCTCAAACTTGAAAGTGTCTGCAAATCATTTGAGACTCTTGTTTAAAAGCAGGTTCTATTCTGATTCTGGATGGGGTGTGAGGTTCTGCAGTGATGCCCCTGGTCCAGGGGTCAAGCTGTGTGCAGCCAGGAGCTCAGTTCCTATGGAAACACTGTGGAGGCTCCCTCGCCGGCAGCCCTCTCCCTTCTTACCGAAGAACAGCAATCTAATCAACCCAAGGGCTGAGTCAGGCTTGAGCCAAGCCAGCCCTGGGAACTGGAGTCCTCTCTGCTAGACACTGGTGTCAAGTGGGCACACGGTCCAACTTGGGCCAATAACTTGTAAGGGGAAGTCAGCTGGACTTCCTGTGATGAAAAAGTTGTTTTCCCTCCTCCTTAGCTCCTGCTGCAGCCTCTGCTATGTGAGTCTGGGCTACAGGAGGCCGAGGGGGCCACCTGGAAGCCACAAGGTGACAAGGTTGGGGTTGAAAGGGCACACATAGAGGACAACAGAGTGAAAGCAACAAAAGAGCTAAGATCAGGGGTCAGCAAGCTATGGGCCACAGGCCAAATCCAGACTGCCATCTGTTTTCGTAAATAATGTTTTACTGGAGCAGAACCACGTCCATTTGTCTACTGTTTATGGTTACTTTTAAGCTACAGCAACAAAGATGAGAATTGGCAGCACTGGCCATATGGCTCTCAAACCCTCAAATATTTACTATCTGGCCCTTTTCAGAAGAACTTTGCTGAGCCCTGGCCTAGATCATTAAGTCACCTCCCCATATGCTTCATTCCATCCTCCATCTCACCTTCATAGCCCTTCCAGCATGAGTAATTACTCTTCAATAGCTGTCTCTCCTGTCGGGCAGTAAACTCCTTAGCTATCTTGTTTACTGCTATCTGCCAGTTCTGAACACAGTGCCAGCCACATAGGAGATGCTCAACTAGCAGTGCAATCTGTAATTAAGCTCAGATGTTTTAATCAAGATGTTTCCAAGCTTCCCCGTTCCTTTCTCTGGCTCTCCAACATAAGGTGTTTAGAACATGCTAAAAATAACTGATCTTAATATAACCTCCTATTAATAACAATAACCTGCTTTTCATCCTTCCTTCCTCTAAGGAACGCCACAAACACCACTTCCTTCCTCTAAGACCGCTTACAGGGAGGACAGAATGGAGTTTCCAAATCTGGACTCACCATACCCAGAAGCAGTAGCCCCTGGGGCCTGGAAGTCCAGGTCAGAATTTGCATGACCTCCAGACCCTTGGCAAACAGCGGGATGGACAGCCTGTTTTCCAGCCAACCTGAGTCCACAGCAGAGAGAACACACAAGAGTGGGCAGCCTTTTGTGAGCCCAAGAGGAAATATAAATTTTGAATAAAGGAAGAAAAGGAAAAAGAAGTAGGAGATCCCAGGATGATAAAAGCCCCAACTTCCTATAGTAAAAGAGATGCTACAGGATATCTTAAAGAGACCTCTAAACGTAACTATAAAATTGTCTTGTAGCAAAATAGTATGATGGAAATGGATGCTTACTAGTTATTTTCAAAGATGAATAGTTTCCTTGATAAAATTAGCAGTTGATACATTCCCTCTACTTGCTATATTTTGTAGCAAAATAGCACAATGATGAAAAAAAGCCCACACACTATGGAGTTGGAACTTGGCTGGAGTTCCTGCTTAGGGATTGGGGTAAATGACTTGGCCTCAGTTTTCGAATCCATAAAATAGACATAATATTAATACTTCTCTTAATACATTTGTGAGGTGAATACTTATTAGATGGTAACAAGATATTACTGTTGCTATTCATTTTTAAAGCAAACATGTTAAAATCAAATACGTTACCTACCAACCTTTATCTTTTAAAAATTTTACTACCTTTCCCTATACACTGTTGACACCAAACCCTTTTGTTTTCTATGATTTACCAAAAACGAATCTCCCCCACCCCACATTATATACCTGTGCCTGAAAAGTTATCACAAGTACTATATAGTTGATCATTAACAACCTACAGCAGGCTAGGTCTCAATATTCCTCCTCAAAGAAACATGGATAAGAAACAGCTTCAATATGAGGCCTCTCCTTTTGAGGAAATACCTGGCAACTTCACTCAGCAAGTAAAGAAATATGCAGGAACAGTTGTGTCAGCATTAATTAACTGAATCCACTTAATCAGTTCCCACTAAGCTGTAGGCACCAGAAAAACAGGGATCAAAGGGTTAAATTCTAAGAGAGGAGCATGATAATAATGGCTGGTAGGGTAATTTTTCTGAAGACAATTAAAGGAAGTGGGGAGAAGGGCATGGAGCATGACCAAAGTACTGTCTTAGAGGGGCTTATGGGTAAGCCTCTCTGGGAAGGTGAAGTTTGAACAGAGACCAGAATTGAGTGAAACAGTAAGTTATATGCCCTGGGGGTAGCGGGTGGAGAGGCAAATATGCTCCAGACAGGAAACACTTAAGTGCAGGCTATTGAGCCTGTTCCAAAGAATGGTTCCCCTTGGGTCCGACAACAACACACACACACACACATGCACACGCGCGCACACACACACCCCTTCACAGCAGGAGTGCCCCCTGGTTCCCTGCCTCTAATCCCTCTCCTGTTGCTAGCTTTCTTCTTCTCCCCTTCCAGACCATGTACCCCTTGAAGGCAGGAAGCCTGTCTGCCCAGCATTTCAGCACAGACACTCATGAAATGTTTACTGAATGCCTGAGCCAATCTTCCAGGCAAATATGCAGGAAAATGATCCAAGAGCAGAATGTTTTCAAGAATTCTTCGTAAACTAACTTCTACCCAGGAATCAAGTCCATGAAGGTGATTATAGTCACTGCGGCTGAGAAGCAGTAGCCTGTTGCTGGGGGAAAGGATCCCAGTGGCAGATCACATGCCCCTAGAAGTATGTCCCTGTGGAAGTTCAACTAATTAAGTGAAATTTACATTTTAGAAAGAGCTTCCTTTATACTAAGCCCAGATTCATGCTTGATACAATTAAAAACACTGAAGGCTTTAGGGGCTACCCTGGTGGCACAGTGGTTGGGAGTCCGCCTGCCAATGCAGGGGACACGGGTTTCAGCTCTGGTCCGGGAAGATCCACATGCCGTGGAGTGACTACGCCCGTGTGCCACAACTACTGAGCCAGCGCTCTAGAGGCCACGAGCCACAACTACTGACGCCTGCACGCCTGCAGCCCGTGCTCCGCAACAAGAGAAGCCACTGCCATGAGAAGCCTGTGCACCTCAATGAAGAGTAGCCCCCGCTCGCCGCAACTAGAGAAAGCCCAGGCGCAGCAACTAAGACCCAACGCAGCCAAAAATTTAAAAATTAATAAAAATAAATAAATTTTTTAAAAAGCCAAAACACTGAAGGCTTCACGTATCATGTTAAAGATACAGAGGCTGGAGAATCTCAAGTGACACATACAAATGTTAGGTATGGTTTAATTAAGCTCAGTATTCACAGACTGTGCTCATTGCTCTATATGAAGACTTAATGGAAGGAAACCAGTTTTCTGACCTGTAAGTACAGAATCCACTACAATCCCTCAGCAAGAGGTATTACATGCCAATGTGCCATTTTCCTTTCCAGATCTGCTTCTACTGATCTCTATAACACCTGTGTGCCTTCTCATTCATCATTTTATTTTCATCAGATTTTACTTTCATCAAGGTTTATCTTTACCAGAGAGGGAGGGAGGGAAGGTTGGAAGGAAGAAAGGAGGAATAGAGAAAACAGAGAGAGAGGATAGAAATCAACCCTTAAGAATTTTATTATAACAAGCCGCCCCACTCCACACCCCCAGTTTGCTGCAAGCTAAAGTTGTCTACTGTAGGCCAAGATCTGTGATGCCCAATGAAAGGAAAGAAAGCTTTTGTGCGGGGAGCTTACAATTGGACAGGAGAGACCAAGAAAAACATCATATTTCACCAAATCTAAAATGCCATCAATTCAACATTCACCTGTATTATCTGTATCATTAATTTTTTAAGTATTACCAATTCTTTAATAAACAGCACACCAATGTTTTAAAAATGCACACTCAAAAATATGAAAATGTCCATCGTTTTTTTTTTTTTTACAGTGTTGTCGTTACAGTCACCACATTGCACGTTAGATCCTCAGACCTTATTCATCCTATTGCTGAAAATTTGTCCCCTTTACCCACCTCTCCCTATTTCTACCTTTTTTATTTTTTATTTTTTTGCTGTACGCGGGCATCTCACTGTTGCGGCCTCTCCCGTTGCGGAGCGCAGGCTCCGGACGCGCAGGGTCAGCGGCCATGGCTCACGGGCCCAGCCGCTCCGCGGCATGTGGGATCTTCCCGGACCGGGGCACGAACCCGTGTCCCCTGCATCGGCAGGCGGACTCTCAACCACTGCGCCACCAGGGAAGCCCCCTATTTCTATCTTAAAATGTCTTAATATGTCTATCCTGAAACGGAGAATCAAAACAACAAACACACCCATTAAAATGGTCAAAATCTCTACACTGATAACACCAAATGCTGACAAGGATGTGGAGCAAAAGAAACGCTCGTTCGCTGTTGGTGGGACTGCAAAATGGCACAGCTACTTTGGAAAGCAGTGTGGCACTTTTTTATAAAACCAAACATACTCTTATGAAATGATGCAACAATCATCCTCATTGGTATTTATCCAATGGAGCTGACAACCCATGTCCACACAAAAATCTGCACACAGATGTTTGTAGCAAGTTTCTTTGTAATTGCCAAAACTCGGAAGCAACCAAGATGTCCTTCAGTAGGTGAATGTATAATTAAACTGCAATGCATCCAGACAATGGAATAATATTTAGCACCAAGAAGAAATAAACTATCAAGCCATGAAAAGACATGGAGTAACCTTAAAGGACTATTATTAAGTGAAAGAAGCCAATCTGAAAAGGCTACGTATTGTACGAGTCCAACTATATGACATACTGGAAAAGGCAAAACTATGGAGACAGTAAAATGATCACTGGTTGCCAGGGTTTAGGAGGGAGGAAGGGATGAAACAGAGCAGAGAGGATTTTAGGGTGGTGAAACGAGTCTGTAAGACACTATCATGGTGGATATGTCACTATACATTTGTCCTAATCCATAGAATGTACAACACCAAAAGTGAACTCTGATGTAAACTATGGACTTTGGGTGATTGTGCTGTGTCAGTGTAGGTTCATCATTTATGACAAATGCACCCTCTGATGTTGACAATGGGAAAGGCTATGCACCTGTGGGGATATGAGGTATTTGGGAAACTTCTGTACCTTCCTCTCAATTTTGCTGTGAACCTAAAAACTCCTCTAAAAAGAATAAAATCTTTAAGAAAAAAACATTAAATACTCAACAGAACCTCATCAATATATTCATTACAAACTATGGCATTCACACATTTGGGAGGCGCTTGCAAACGATATAGAGCATTTCTGGACATGGGCTCCCAGAGGCACAGAGTTGGAAATACTCTGGGAGGCACAGAGTTGGAAATACTCTGGAAAGCACATTTGACAAGTGAGGAGGAGTTTGTTCTAGAACTGAGGTGTGGCTTCAAGTCCAGGCATGCGCTATCTCCTTATCAACGAACGCCTCTCCTTACCCAAGGAACATCTCCCTCTTGCGCAACAGAATTCATCACACCTTCTGAGACTACCTCCGCAGCTGGGACAGAGCTGCGTTCCACACTCCCAACACCTCCAGTTATGGGTGAGAATCCAGAGAATTTCCTAACTGGCGTGTGGGATCCCAGTACCACCATGCGATGATTTTTCCTTCTTCTCGTGCGTGACTAAGAGGATCCACAGACAGCAGCTACTAGTGGCTGCTCTTAAAGCAGGCTCTGTCAACACCGAGCCCCAGCCTCAGGACACAGCTAAACAGAGATGGGTAAAGAGAAACATGGGTGACAACTTTTTAACCAAAAATGCTGCTTTCTTACACAAGGTGAGTAGGGAGTTTTCAAAGATAAACTGAAGCATATGAAGAAATTCTAAGAGTTTATTTGATCCAAGCCGACTTGAATGGGGCAGCACCAAACAGGAACATGCACTGGCAGGAGCTGGGGAGACTTTCATAGAGAAAAGGTGGGAGCAAAACAAGGAAATTATTGATTGGCTGTAGCCTGAAGCCTAGCTGGCTGCTTGTGACTGGTTGTTGTTAGGTGTCAATTTCATAACCCTGAGGCATGTACAGGCTTAGATGTTGGTTTGTTAAACGGGCCACCAGGGCATTACAGCCACCTCAGTCTCATGGCCTCCTTGTTTAATTATTTTGACAGCAGATTAGTGGATAAGGAGGTCCATTGACAAACGAATCTGGGTATGATCTGGCTCTTTATTTGCTTTCTATTTGTTGCAACATAAACTGAAAGTAACCATTTGACCATTCTCTAGGTGTCCTGCTATTTCTGTCACATCCCTTACTCTGGAAAGGCCCAACACTCTCCCATCTGACCACACACGACCAACCACATCTGCACCTCCAACCCTTCACACAGCACCTGGAATGAAGCAAGAGAGGTGATTACCTGTCAACCAGACTCCCTGTAAAAACACTCCCTTTGCAGCTCCAAAGCCGCAATTACCGAGGACGGCACCCGTCTGGTTCAGGTCTCTGACTTCAAAAGCAGGGGAGCACAAGAATTACAAGCACCAATGCCCTGACCTTTTGGGAGCATTTCCACCACTGGGGACCAAGTTAAAAACCAACTCACCTATTACAGTGTGGAAGCAGACTACAGAAATTTCCCAGTCCCATTCTCACAGTCACAGAATTCTCCTCAAGAAGCCATTAACAGCATTTACAGAGGCATAAAAGGATATTTAGAGATCTAGGCTTTCCCCAGGAAATGAGGTAGCCTTTTTGACTCACACTGTAAAAGAAATCAATGAGGATCAGTTGGCCAGCGATATAAAATGTACTTTAGACAAAAAGGAAGGAGAGGTAGAGAGAGATGGTTTAAATGACCGCCATATTCAGTGGATGGCAGGGCCTTTCCCACCCCTGCCTTCCAATCCACTCATGGTTGCCTAATTCAAACACAGCCTTTTCAAAACCTTAAAGGGGTAGAGGAAGCTATGCCAGGCACCTTCCTTGTCCATGTGATTTCCGAGCTCACAGCAGAAATAAACAAAAAGACAACACTTACAGATTTTACCAAGGGCAGGTGGCATTTACATACTATTTCCTATCCTCACTACTGTTTGTACAGGGGGATATTATACTCATTATCAGATGAATGTGGGAAAGATTAATTGCTGTCCCTCTACCTCGTGTGTCACACAACTAGAAAACGATTGAGCTGAATGTCAAATCCAGGGTTTTCTGGAGTACCGTGATACATCTTAGGGTAATTAAGAATAAATACATAAATAAAAATATATATCTCTCCAGTCAATAATCGATTTTTTCTCATTTATAACCTGATGAGTCCAAATATATCTGTGTCCTTATGACATCATTTAGGAACAACTTTCTGAGTTAAGGCTCCCAAGAACACCCCCCTTTCCTACTGACATCAAAATTTCTGCCCTCAAACTACCACCACACCTAGAAACCATCATTCTCTCCTGGACTCAATGCAAGGACTTTTTGCCAAGCATCTTTCTTGAATCCTCTCTCCACCACACTGCCTCTACCCATTTCTTCCCTGCTTCTCATTCATCGCTGGCCAAGCTATAGGAGGGGAAACACAAGAGTTCTATAAACTGTTCCCTACTTCAATTTTTCCTGCTTCTATTCTACTGATTGCTAGAGCTGCCTGATGTCTGTCGCAGGGTTGTGGCCGCCTCCTTGATCAATGCCTGTTTGGGTCCTTGACTGCAATCTGAAAAGCAACCTTAATTAAACATCCCTTTTTAGCAAGACGCGCATAACCGGTATTGGAAGAGGTGTTTGTGGAGCTCTCAGGATCCTCCCGAAACTGACACATCGAGAGAAAGTTTGCGTGAGAAAGGTGTATCACCAAACTTCATACACGGCTCACGCCAAGGCAGGGCGTCGCTTTAGCAAGATGCAGAGAACCTGCAAGACGAAGAAGATGAATTAGCTAGGAGCGGAGCAACTGCCAGGCAACGTGGCATGTTCATCGCTTAAACACTCCATTTCATTCCAAGGTACCAAAACGATAATAGACTTTATTGTAATTGGACTGTCTGCAATGAGCCAATTTAAGTGCTAAATGCTGCGAATTATTCAGCCTGACATAGCAATGCACTGATGTGAGCCGCGGCAGGGCAGGAGGTTTGTGGAAAGTGAGAGTTCCCGAAGCAGAAGGAGAAGCCTTGCACATCTAACTTGGCAGACTTCCACCACACAGATCATATTGTCTCCACAGCTGCGGGGGACCCAGAAAGCACAGGCTGCCACCTTGACCCCAAACACATCTGCCATCAGCCAGTACGGCTGATTCGTGGCATTCCAGACGCCACACCTCACTGGGGCGAAGACAGGTCAAAGGCTTAAAAGGAGAACAGACGGCTCAGAACACAAGGAAAAATTATCCACAGGAACAGACATCCTTCACCATCACTCTGGTTTCTGTTCTTTGCACACTTTCAGAACTTAAAATTTTTTTAGATTTAAATTTTGAAATTTCAGAATGCTTAAATGTTAAATGTTACAGGCACTGGCTAGAGTTTTATAATTAGTGATTAAAAGCTGGAGATCTAGAATGGAAATCGATCTACCACATTCCAAGGCAAGTTACTTAATATTCCTATACCTCAGTTTCTTCATTTTCAGAATGGGCACGACAACAGTGCCTATACTGCCCCGGACTAGTATGAAGAATAAAATATATACAGGGATTTGGAACATATATGGAGCCCAATACAAGTTAGTGATTAAAAATATAAAATGATTAAAATCTACAGAAACATATAATAACAATAATGTACACTTCGAAGTTTTCTCCCAAAACAGATTTAAAGAGAAATAACTAAACAACATCTACGGAACTCCACCTAGAACCTAAATTATCACTATTTCATATTATAGTACACATAAGAAGGTGCCTGATTTGAAAAGGAGATTTTCTTCTCAGCACAGTTCTATCACGGCTTCTCCTTTAGAATTCATTTGTAAAAAAAAACAAAAACAAAAACAAAACACTGGAGAGGGCGGTCAAAATAGATGGTCTGTTGGGTGCCATTTGGCACTAAAATTAGGATTTTCAAAATTAATTTATAACTATGAGAATCTTCTTACTAAAATAATTTTCAACACTGCCCTATTTCTGAAGCAAACTATATTTTCATTAGATACTATGGCTCTCTGTACAGAGCCAAAAGGAAGTCCAGGTCACTGTGAAAAACTCAATTTAAAAATGCCAGCAAAAAAAAAATACAGAGCCAACTTTTAATGGCTTAGGAGAAGAATGTCTCTTCAGATTCCAGACTAAAGGGTAAATTAAAATTTCTTCCATGACAAATGCAACTGACTCCATTTGGGCTGAGGGATTAAAGTGCTATAATATTCATATCTGACTTAACAGTGCTCTCTGTATATATTCTATTCATAAGAAGTAACAGTTGAATAGTTTAATGACGATTTTCCCCTCAATCACACAGACTCAGACACACTCATTCAAGAAGGGGCTGCAATTACTTGTGCTGTTCACTCTGGAGCTGTAAAAGCAACCTAAGCTATCTTAAATTCAGAGTCACTATTTGGGATTTCCTCTATTATTCAGATTTAGGTATTTGACTTTAAATCAAGTGATAATATGATGCTTGGTAAACTCTAATAACATCCCCTAAGATGCAGTGCTCTTGTTGAAAAATTAATTTCCATTTACAAAGACTATCTGAAACATAACCAGACACAAACACTCCCTGAACTTCTTGGGGGTGGGTAGCGGGTAGCTCCTACAAAGCCTCACTCAGCAAAGGCCCAAATTATAGCTTCTAAAGAAGGATTCACAAACTTTATTGTGCTGATCTCTAGAAACAGGCCAAGGAATAATAAGATGATGACAAATAAGATATATTCCGTAGGTCTATTTACAGAACAACGCCTTCCTGCAAGTTGAAGCCGTCTCTTGCTAAAAACGGTAAAGAAACATGAATACTTCCTCGTTAATCAGGATTTCAGCTCAACTCCCCCGCTACCACCACACTCCAGCCAAGGAGAGAAGAGTGAGAGATGTTCTGAAATATTCAGGAAACAAAGAACAGGCCAAGTGGTTGAGAACAATTGCCTTGCTTCAGAACACGCTGGAAGGGCAGGGAATACAGGATTACTGGTAAGAGCTATTTATCTTAAAATGAGTTTTTAAATTTTGTCCACATAAAAATGATTTTGTAACAGATGCGCATTTTAAAAGAGTCAATAGAGTCATGTTTGGTGAAACAAAACTGCATCCCTTATAAAGCCCGTATCTTCTTCCCCACCCATTCCCTCTTCCTCTTCAGAGCAGAGGTAATGATTTATTAGGTCTATGTATATTCTTCCAGTTCTTTCTGTAACTCACTTCAATACCGAGGTAACACACCTTCTCTTCAGGATCCATCTTTTACCTCCTTGGTAGTAAGCTAGGAAGAAGATTGAGCTAATAAAACCAGAGAAACAGTTCACTCTGAAAAGGAAAAATTAATGTCATTTCAGAACATCTTTATTCATAAAGACAAAGACTGTTCTGACTTAGGAGGAGTACTCTGAGATGCTTAAACTCACAACAGGAAAAACAAAGGGATGGGCAGACACCCCGCTCCTACACTGCTGTCTTTACAGCGTGAAAAGAGACCTCGGGGCTTCCCTGGTGGCGCAGTGGTTGAGAGTCCGCCTGCCGATGCAGGGGACATGGGTTCATGCCCTGGTCCGGGAAGATCCCACATGCCGCGGAGCGGCTGGGCCCGTGAGCCATGGCCGCTGAGCCTGTGCGTCCGGAGGCTGTGCTCCGCAACGGGAGAGGCCACAACAGTGAGAGGCCTGCGTACCGCAAAAAAAAAAAAAAAAAAAGAGACCTCGACAGTGATGACAACCAGATGGCAAGGAACTGCCAAACAGGGCTGAGAGTCCCCAGCACATTTCTATAAAGTTAGCAGGGAGCAGAAACCTAAAATCCCCAGAGGGCACTGATTTGAAATAGGTCTTGGAGGAAAAGACTCATCTCCAAGAACGTTAACATCTGTTGGTTATATCTGACACAAACACAGAGTCACAAAGAAATGGTATGTCAAGTAAAATGAACTCCTTCCAACACAGGAAAAGTGGGTCAAAGGAATTTAAAAGCCAGATATCAGTGGAAACTTTATCTTGACCTTCATCTGACTTCTGATCATAAGGTCAATGAGAGGGCCACCTGCCTGAAGTCCCGTTCCACTGAAGATGGGAAGTGAAATGCCTCAGATGAGAAGCAAGACAGGTCCAGGACCCCCGTTTCTATTCAGATGGGGAAGAAACCAGAGTCTTTGCGCTCCCACTGTGAAATACACTCACTTAGGCTGAAAAATAAAGGGGCAAGTTTTTGTTTTGTTATAGCACAGACACAAAAGAAACTTCTTTAGCAGATCTGGACTAATCTCTGAGAGGTGAACTCTTCTCTTAAGACCATGCCTCTCAGTTTACATGGCTTTGAAAAACCAGACATTCCCACTGGTGACAAGGAAGCATCAAAAGGAACTAAAAGCTGGGAGTATATTCCCTCAGAGGTTAGTAACATAGCGGGGGACACTCATTTGAGCTTAAATGAACAGGGCAACAAGGATCCAGCCAAGGGGCTGACTTATTGAGGAATATGCTATAAATAGAAAAACAAACAAACAAAAAAGGCCCAGACCACTGGTATCCCTTCTTGAAGATCACAAAAACAAGCTTTTAAAAAGACAAAGGAGGGCTTCCCTGGTGGCACAGTGGTTGAGAGTCCGCCTGCCGATGCAGGGGACACGGGTTCGTGCCCCGGTCTGGGAGGATCCCACATGCCGCGGACCGGCTGGGCCCGTGAGCCATGGCCGCTGAGCCTGCGCGTCCGGAGCCTGTGCTCTGCAACGAGAGAGGCCACAACAGTGAGAGGCCCGCGTACCGCAAAAACAAAAATAAAAAGACAAAGGAAAAGAAACCCTCATGGAAATACAAAACCTAGAAAACTCTTAGCAACTACTAAAGAAACCAATCCGTAGGATGGCTAGCCCTTCATACAGTATATTTGTATGAGTTGGGGAAAGGTGCCCCTTGCTCCGGAATGCAGCCACCATCTGCCCTTGGCCAGGGCTCTTACACAGTGAACATCCTGCCCAGTTGTACACTGCAGCCCCTCCTCCACATGTAAACAAGTCCACGTTATTTTCAGCCTGAGAAAAATCAGTAAAGAGAAATTAGAAGAAAAAGAAATATTTTTAAATGGTGAAAAAAATAACCTCAAACCTAACCATCAAGCTATGACTTCCTTCAAATCCACGCAGTCCGTTTCCTCCCAGTAACCGAAAATACCCTTAGCAAACCACTCTTGGAATAATTCTAGGCTCTGCATAATTTAAATGCTTCAGAAGAAATCCTAACTGCATGGAGAATAAAGAAATGCCAACCTCCCAAACCATCTCCCAATTGACAAGAATAAGGGGAATTAAATATCAAAACTATGCAGATTATTCAAGTATATCAAACAAAAAGGCAAAAGATCAAAAAAAAAAAAAACACCAAAAAACAACCATGAAAGTTTTGGAAAAGACTGCCAGTCTTCTGCGCACAAGAATTAATCATAATGACAAATTCTGATGGATTTTTTTCCTTTGCCCTTTTTTTTCTTGATACATTAAAGGGTAATTGAGTCACGCTTAAGAGAAGCTTTGCAGTTTGAGTTCAGTAAGCAAAGCCTAGTTGTAAATGATGCTGAGACACTACGGAATGCAAATCCATAAATAACTTTTACATTTAAAAGGGAACCAAGAAAACACACTCTCTGTTATATGAATTCCTATCTTTTCAGGGGAATATTTCTCATGCAAATGAACAGAAGTGTTACTGTTTGGGTTTGGTTTTAGCAGTGCTAAGGGGCCATGACCACATTTAAATGGGAATTATTTTTAAAGAAGCATATTCTAAAGCTGACTCTACATGGTTGCATATTTTCTAAGAGCATCAAAGAATATTCTTAGAAGTAAATCCTGTGAGCTTCCAAAAATACTCCAAAACACACTAATCAGGATGAGGTCCTGACTACCTGTACCTTATGCCACTCACAGAAAGAGATCTGATTATGTTAGGAGGACATCAAAGGATACACACTGACAATTTAAATAAAGGAAAGAGAGGGCATAAATCATCCTGATGAAAAATGCATAGATTTACCAGCAGAGAAACAAACACAAATTGAAACAACGTTAGAGTTACACTTCAGAGCTATTAAAATACAATAAAATTATAAAACGCAATTTTGGTGGAGCTCTAGATAAACAGGTACACAATGCCTGGCAGTGAAACCAACTTCAATCTTTCTTAATGATCTAGCAGCCTTTAATAAGAGCTACTCAAAAGCAGTAATTCCAAAGCAACAGCTTAGGGAAAAAAAGAAATTAATTTATACCAAGAAATATTACATTTCATTATAAAGTAATGAAATTGAAAACAACCTAATGCTTCAAAATAAGGGAACAATTATACAAACCGTGACACAGCAGCACCGTACATAATGATATTTAAGCTAATAATATGCACACACGACCCTATTAAAAATAAACGTGTAGACAGTGTTAACAGAGAGAAATGTATTTAAGTAAATTTGTTCGATCAACAAGGAAAATGCAATTAAATATATTTATATCATAAATGTAACAAAGTAGAATCGAAAGTAGGTTCAAATGGATAAATCTATCCAAATGTTAGTGAAAATGAGACACAAAGCCAAAGTCAGGGAATTAGCATTTAATGTGCATACATTTTTATTCCTATATCAACAAAGATTAACTGCGCTCCTGTGTCTCAGATGCTAAGCTAGATGCTTGGGAAGCAACAGAGAGGAACAAAGACACAGGTGCTGACCGCATGGAATCCCCAAATGCCCCTGCCTCTACCCCTACCCTTTGGTCTTTGAGCATAAAATGTATTAAATATTGTAGGTATAGAAAGAGTTTCAAAGAAGGAAGTAGAGGTTAACGTGGCAGACCGTGGAGAGACCTAACCTAGTATGAGGACCCGGGAGGGCTTTCCTGGAGATGCTGCGAGACACCTGAGAGGAGACATTATCCAGGTGGAGGAGGACAGCAATAAGAGAAGAGGGCACAGCATATGGGGCCAGAGAAGGCCCTGGAAGGATAAGGAAGTAGCCTTCCGTGGCTGGAACACAGGGCACAGGAGATGACCAGACTCGAGGATTAAATCATGGGTGGACTCTGAGACCCAGCAAAGATTCAGACCTTTCTCCTAAAAGCCAAGGGGAACCACTGGAGCTTTTCAGCAAAGCAGTGACTTGACAGGGTTTGCTCACGTGTGCCTTGCAGGGAAGAAGGAGCTTATGTGGGGAAAGCAGGTGGGGAACAGCTGCACAGGAGTAGCAAGACTTGAGGTTGTTAAAGGCAAAAAGAAATGCTAGGATTAATCTCAGGGTGTATCTCGCAGTCACAAAGGCTGTTCCAAGTGCTGCAGGAATGACTTCATGCTCAACTTCTTCAACACAGTTAAGAAAACACAGTAGCTACTGCAAGAAAAGGAAGGGAAACACAAAGTTTAAAACGAAAATAGATTTGAAAAGGCAATTTCCAAGAGGGGAAAATCGAACGTTTAAGGATATAAAAAGATGTTCAACCTCATTCGCGACAAAAGAAAGGCAAAATTAAAAGAGTGAGTTACCATTTTATACTCATTGGGTTGGCAAGGATCAGAAAACCAGGCAATGCAAATTATTGGTAAACTCATCGAATCCCATATACAAAGGACAATACTATGACAGGGTGATACAGTCATTCTAGCAGGTGATCAAGCAGATTCTGGTGAAATTCATTAATAACCAAATTCACCAAATTTGTAAACTTCAAGAAACTCATTTTTGGATGGATGGATACACAAATGCACAAACATATGCACACATCCACTTATATATACATATACGTCTATACATACACATCTTTATATATAGAAGACCCATAAGGCAACAGGTATAAAGATGCTCATGGCAGCACTAAGTATGAAAACACAGGTTATAGACAACCAAGATGTCCTTCCCTGTGGGAATGGGTAAGTAAATTGGGATGGATGGTTGCATGGAATACTGTACAGCAATCAAAAGCAATGCACAAACAAGATGTACACAAAGCAACGGAGATAAATTTTCAAAGGTGGTACTGATTAAAATTGCACAATAATAAACTGAGTTCTAAACACAAAATATTCAGGTGAATTACAAACATAACTAGTGAGGATCTTTGGGGAAGAAAGAATGAAATCAGAGTGAAGGAGAAAAATAATGAAGATAAAACAAAGATGCGGGGCCTTTTCACAAACCAAGGATAACGCGCCATGAAGTATATGATGCTTTCTGAATCTTACACCCAAATTTTAAAAGTTAAATTTCTAAATTATTTTGAAACGAACTTTAATCTGTCTCAGTGATAAAATATCACTTGATATTTTATATGAATATACGAATATCATGGCAGCAATATTAGCAATTATATTCTTCTAACAAATCTTAACAATTCTAGCTGTTTTTTAATGACTGTACTACCTTTCACATTTAAACTGCACAGTCCTTAAATTGTAAAACCCTGAGTTGCCAGAGATTCATATTAGTTTGCTGGAAAAGGGTACATTTAGCCGGAGAGAACAGTTCCTTTATGGTCCAAGAAGCACTTATGTAACTTGTATCATTTGTTTGACCTCTTATAACAGGAAATCTGAAATTCTTGGAAACTGATCTCTGAATTTTCATGGAGCATGTGAGCTCCAACATGCTCAAAAAAATTATCACAAAATTGGCCAAGGATCGAAGCCAAGAAAAGCCTTGCTATTAAAAGTACCTGGTTATCAAAAGGGGTGGAAAAACCCATTTCATTTCTACTCTTTGAAAATACAAAAGCCTTTTTAGACTTTCCGAGAAAAGATGGCATTATTTAGTGCAAAAGCAAGTCAGGAAAAGGAACACCAGGACATGTCAAGTGGGTTAGCAGGGCAATGTTTCAGGGCCTCTGCCACATAAGCTTCCACATAATGTCCAACATTCAGGGACTTGAGGCCCTTGTGTGTAAGCATGAGCCCCTGAAATGATTTAAGTCTGCAATCACAGCAACATAATTAATGCTCTTTCTTTTAACGTCAGTATTATTCATTTTTATGTGGATTGGTGGTAACTTCCACCGTACCAACAGATTCTCATTATGCCTGCTTAAGCACAAAAATCAAATTAATTCATGTTTGCTTTCTTCCTATATGCCCTTAATTCCTGCAGAGAAGGAACACAGAAGCAGAAGGTTCCAGGGTTTATTACTGTGCTGAGTCACTAAATTATACAGGATTGAACCGTTGATCCTAAATTACTCACAACTCTAACCATGCCCTCCAAAGCTTATGTGTAGAATCGGGGCCAAATGCAGCCAGTGACCCACCCACCCCCCAACATATATATCATAACTAGATTTCCATTTCTAGGGTATTGATTTTAAATACAGATTCAAACTTACAAAGGAAACAAGTTCTTTAACTTTTACTACAGTTGAGAAAGAACTTCCACCGACAGCCTGATTTCACATAAAATCAGAGCAACTCAGGATTTGCCTGGGTGGAGAGTGATAATCTGTGTTCTAATCACAGGAGCTTTGATCTGCGCTTTGCTTATGGGTCTACCTGGCGTTGGAGTAACCTTCCAAGCCGGGAATTCCCAGAATAAAGAATTTTTCTGCGCTTTCGTTCAGGAGAGTTTTGCTTAACAAAAGGACCTTCAATAAAGAGACATATATTCAAAGATGACATGCAAATTTCATCTCAGCATGACTGATGGAGGAAGTGTGCAGAGAAGAATCAGGAGGGCACATATGGGCTTTGCTGATGGATTAGTGATGTCTTCCATGAGTGCAGAGAGAGATGAAGTGAAGTGCTTGTAGATCTAGAATTAAGGCTTTCCAATTGCTGGGTTTAAAATGAGTCTTTGATTTGTGAGTCACACTTAAGCTTTTCTTAGCAACCACAAATCAGGCATATTCTGTAATGAGTATTTATTATGTAAGACCATTAATGTGAAAGAAGAAGAGAGGAAAACTGGGAAGGAGGGAGCACGCTGTAACAGAAAATGCTATCCCCAAAAACAACTGCTCAAGAAAAGGCTGTATGATTTCAAACTTTGTGTGTTTTAAATTGTCCAACTCAAATGTGCAATCACTTCACTTACTGGATCAATTAATTCTGTTTCCTATTAAGGGAGAAAAATAGAGCTCTTTCCCAAAAAGAAAACTGAACACCTTCCATAATGTTTTAGCCAGAAGCAAAAGTAGTCAGAGCTTTAAAAACCGAACTCAAATAGGCTGAATGTCTACAGTATGAATACAATCCCATAATTTTAAAATCTCAGGTATTAAAATGTTTTCTTCAAATAAGATTTACTTTCTCTACGACTTTACTTTCTCCATGACAAAGAAGAATCCTTTCCAACTTTAGTAATGACACATGCAACTTTGAAGCTAAACGAAAACCTAAAAAATAAAGCTAAGCATATTCGTGGCTCTCTAAAGTTACACATTAATGAAAAAAATTAATATTCACATGATTCTGAAGAGCATATTTTCTCCCAAACACAAAGGACCTGCTTCCTGGAAACACAACGAATGTTTGAAGTGAGTATTCAAATACTAAATGATTCACTTCTTCCAGACAACAATTTGGAAAGTCAAATGGACACAGAAAAGAGTAAAGAAACTTTGGCTCTTCCTTTAACTTTTATTGACTCCATTGAAAGTTCTCTAATAGTACCTCTGTTTATCCCACAACAGCAAGACTGAAGACCAGCTGAAATTGGGCGAATATCTGAACTTGATTTCAGAAGCTCTCTCTTGAATGAATAGATCTTTCATTCAGATATAAGCCAAAACTCTAAGATTCTCCAAGATTCACTTAAGACACTTGAGTCCGGGGGATTTGTATTAAGTGTATAACAAAGAAATGGATGAATTAGTAACTGCGGCAAGCAACTGTTATTTAAAGGACCACCTACATCCTGAGAAGATGAACGTTCAATCCAGGAAATGAAATTTGGAAGGCAGACAAAGAATCCTGAGGACTGAATAAACAGTATCAAAAGACGGAAGGGGAAGCGATCCTAAAATAATTACCCAGCCACTAGACATGCTCTTAGATAGCAGATTCTAATGTGACTCCTGGAAAGTGCACGGCAAGACCATTTTAAAGGAGCAGAAATGAATCTTGGAGTCCTGGGTTCACCACGTACTGGCTATATGATCATAGGCAAGCCCCCATACCTCTCTAACCTCAGTTTTCCCCACTGAAGTACACGTGCTCACCTTAGCTCTCATGGAATAACACAAAAATGAGTGTAACATACATTACATGGGTCATTGCAATCAGACCACCAAAATCATCTTCCAATGATTACATCTGATTTTCAATTACGTATAGTACAGCTACCTTTTGAGCAGGGAGGAGCCTTTTCCTTTTTTAAAAAAAGCAACTTCTTTGAGGTCTTCCTTGTGCTGATAAAAGCCCTTCCTTCATCAAAGTGCGGGAAGAGGCATACAGCAAGAACCAAATGGACAATTTTCCACCCATATACAACGTTGCTCTTGAGCATCAAAAAGAAAGTCTTTCTGATTAAAATCAAAGATCACTTTATACTACTTTCCTGGGATGAAAACCAAGTGTAAAATTACGAGGTTGATTTTTGTCAACTGGAAATATATATATATATATATATATATATATATGTAAAATGCCAATATATATATTTAAGTGCCAACTATACTCACATATCTGCCTTTCCTGCCTTTTACAGACTGGATTTACACCTTTGTAAACCACCTAAGGGGTGGCTTTTTAAAAGGACTACATTAAATTCTGAGTAAAAACCCCAGCTGTATGCTTGGGGATTATGTAAGAGTTAGAAAACTGACCACAAAACTAGGTAGATATGAGCCGGAGGCCTGTGGGCATCTGACAGGAAGGTTTTAAATCCTCTAAAAGAGGCAATCTATAGTCATGCTGCAAACAGCAAAATACTGTATCACAGTAAGTCTCAAAGGATCCTGGGAGGCTAGATCAGCACTGCTCACATTTGCTTGGGCCTGTCGGGAGATGGTTAGTCAAATGACATTAGAAAAACACAGCAGCGGAAACCACCGGCCCTGCTTTAGAGGCAGAAAACAGAGGGTGTTTGCACTTCTTTCTCTTGGCACGAAATTTTTCCTTTTCATGAGACTTTCACAGTCTCTTGAGTCCTGAAAAGAAAAAAAAAGAAAAAGAAAACAGCTCCTTCTGGATGGAGACTTAGAATCACAGCAGGGCCCAGTTTCAAGTGGTGGGTACTGGCAAGTCTAAGGCAGATGAAGGGCTCCACAGCTGCACTTGGGTGTTGAGGACAAGGAAACAGGATGAGGTTATGCCAGAGCAGAGGCACAGGGCAGCCGAGGCTGGATCTGTCCTGGGTACGGAGAAAAGAATATCCAAAGTTCATCGGATCCCCTCAGACCCAGCAGGAGAAACTGAACACCCAGACGTGAAAAAGACTATTTACAGAAGCATCTCGTGATGCCAATACCTGAATGACATCCATCTTTCCGGCTGACATGTTTAAGTCAGTCCAGAAATGGGAGACGACAGAACAGATACATATAAAAAGGAAAGTGCTGGGGAAAGCCTCCAGATTTTAATGACATGCTTCCTGTTAATAAAACATAAAAATAAGTGAGTAAGTGCAGGACTGCCATATGACCCAACTGGAAGACCCTGGACTTCATTTGTTTAAACCAGAGAATATTCATTTGTGTAATTCGGTGTGACTTGCTGGTATGCATTAATAAAAACATGTACCTTTGGCCTGCAATTATTGTTCACTGGGCTTCCTTAAGGAGCCTGTATTCATGGGGCTACAGTATTGCATACAGAGGGTAACACGGCAGAAGCAAAGGCAAAGAAGTACAAGGGGAAAGTCTAAGGAGATAAATTGTATTCAGATGGAAGGATGAGGAAAGGCATCAGGAAAGAGGTAGCTTCTGGGACTGCCGGGGAAGCTGCAGGTCCAAGGCTGAGGGCAGGATGGAGGGAACAGAGAGCACGGGGATAAAGGAGGGAGCCGGGGCATGGCATAGTTTGTTTGAAGGATCTGATAGAAGCCAGATGGCAAGGTACAAAGAAAACGCTGGAAGCTAATGAGCCTGTAAGGAGTTTGGCAGATATTGTATGTTGATACGCTACTGACACACACGTTCAATCTTAATGACAAGGCCAAGAAAAGCAGCTCTTTCTGGTGGGAAAGGAGAGCTGAGCTCAGGGCCTATCCTGCTGCTTACTGAGGTGGCAGGTCCTTTATTAAGTCCACAGGGTAGAGCGCAAGCTCCACCAGAAGCAGAATTTACGTCTACTGTGTTCACTGACATGGACCAAATACAAAGAACACGCCAGACACGTATTATATGCTCAAAAGAGATTTACCAACTGATTAGGAAGAAAACACCACTGGGAGAGAGGAGAAAAGCAAGAATGTTAATGAGCGCTCACTGTCTGTTAACGCGCCGCTCATATGTTACAGGTATTAACTATTATGGTCCTTAAAATTTATGGTGTGATTACTCGCACATTGTACGGCTCACGTCTCTATCTCTCTGAAATCAGGACAGATCCTACAATTGATAGTATCATATGACATACAGTAAATGTCAGAGTTAAATTAGTAGCGAGATTCCTTTCTTAGTGGTACATAAAAGAGTAGTTAAGTTTTACGAACAATGGGGAAATAAAAGTATAGTTAATGATCAATTGGGTGAAATAAAAGTATTAGTAAATCTCAAGGTACAGGTGATGGAAACGAAGGCTCCGTGAATTTAAGTTCGCTTCCTTGGGCCTACATGCTGTCTCCAAGCACATACTCCTATTCCTGATGCTTCTCAGCTCTGCAGTATTAACAGTCACACTATGGAAAGGTGCGCTGTGTATATTCTCCCACCTCATCCTTCCCTCAAAGCAGGCAGAAAGACACTCCGAGGCCACCCTGACAGCCACGCGTCCTTCTCAGTCCCAACCACCCTACGAGACAGAACAGGGAGGCTCTCTCCAGGCTTCAAGAGCAATCTAACAGGTCTGTATGTGGTACACCCCACGGTGCGAAAGATGGGGACAATCATACTGGGTGATAACCAACCAACCAGGGTAAAATTAACCTTTTCAGCTCTCCAAGCCAAGCTGGTAGGAGAATACAGCACCTTCTCATCCAATTTCCTCTTTCTTGCCATGTTTCATTACAAGATAAAAATCTCCAATGGAAAAAAAAAGGGGGCATAAAGTTAGGCAATCATAACTACGAGGTAATATATTTTTAAATGTCATTTTTATTAAGTAGATTCTGTTTGTGCTTTGAATGATGCAAATCTCTGGCAGCGATATCAATGTTAAAAAATAAAGGAAAAAGGGATTCTACGCAAAGCGGATCCTGAATTTCTCTAAAATAGGATGGTTCAGAGCCTAGGAGCAGGTGGTCACCCAGGGAGAGCAGCTGGCAAACTGGCTTATCTCAAAGGCAGTGTGAAAAGGGTCTAAGCTTCCTGGGCTGAAGATTCTGGGATGGTATTAACACTTATTCCAGTCTCAATGGACAGTGCAACAAGAGACCACTTCTCTGTGGGTTGAAGGGTCTCCAGTTGAAACTGGGGAGCGTATACATTGTGCACCTCCCATGCAGATTTACCTTCTGATTAGTAACCCCTAAGGGAGCTCAAGCACTACATTCTAAGTTTTTCTTATCTTATCTCCAATTGTACCTGACCTCAACGTATGTCACCCAGCAGGAGAAACTGATAACAGTTTCCTATCATCAGCCATCAGGAGAGACATTCACTGACTGGACAGCCATCCAATAACATTTTGCACAACCAAAGTCAAAAATGGAGGCAGCTCTTCACGTACCAATCCAACCTTCCTGCTCCCCGTCCTATAGAAAACAATTGTTAAAAAACCACACAGCATCATCACCCTGTGTGGTTTCATCTGTACCAAAAACTGCACGGTACCAAAAGCCTACATGGTAGCGAAATATCATTTAAGAGAAAATACTGTGAAAATGTAAACAATATTTATAGATACATTTTTTGGCTTCTGGGTTTAACAATATCTAAATGCAGACCACTCCAATCTCTGAGATCCACATTCATTCACTTGTTCTTCTTTCTACTTCTACAAGGCACCTCTGCGTTTATCAGCGGATAAGACTGCTCAACTATGTGGAGGACTGAATACGTGCCAAACCCCCAACAAAGAATTTTCTATGCTTATTTCCACCGATCTTAACAGCACTTCTACAAGATACTTACCGTTAGCTTCCGCAGATTAAAGATGAGGTAAAGGAGGCTTGGAGAGGTTAGATCTCTTGGGACTGGCCAGTCCAACTCCAGAAATATTGCTCTATACTGCTACCTACATTTTTTTTTTAACTACAGGACATGAACATAGAGACAAATGCCTAAAACAATGTGTTCTGAATTCCCACAGACACTCCCCTCTAACCCATCTGACATCTGGTATAAAGTCAACAACACTGCCACCAATTTTGAGGTGAAAAATGCGTTTATAAACTGTAAATCCCAAACGTAACTTATGTCCCTCTGCATTAATGGGCCTCCATTTGCCTTAGTACTGCAGAAAGGGTGCTTTGGGAACTGCACTGCGGCATATTTGCAGGGGAGCAGTTTCAGGCTCTCCAATCTCTCCAGGCTCTCATCCCCTGCATCAGGGGATGGGACGAAGAGCGTCTCCACCAACACTGCAGCTGTGCATCAGTTTACAGAGTTCTAGCAGATCCACACATGTGTCTGTGACAGGAGGAGCAAGGCTTTAATTGAGAGACTGGGGGAGCGAGGATGAACATCACAACAGCAATGTTAGAAGTCATTTACTTTTCCAATTAAATTCTCAAATTGGTGGGAGTAGCCAATTAAAAATACAAAACAAACCAAATGGGAAAATGTGGATTTTAGAGGTTAGCATAAGCATTATTTTTTAAAGACAACACAGATAAAAAAAGACATTATAACCTTGTGCTGTTTCCTTATTGCCTCCAAACTTTGGGTTCTGGCCATGGCGATACCATCTCGATACTTGTCATTTGAACTGATGCACTCAACAAGACTATTTGTGTTTAAAACTGTGTTAGAAAATTACATCTCTTTAAAAAGGCATTTATAAAGCAATTTCTATTTGCAAAGTGCTTTCCAGCTATTTTTTAAAGTAATTCTTTACAACAACCATGTAAAGAAGGTCAGAGTTTTTTATCCCTTCTGTCTCGTCTTTCAAAAGGCTGAATCAAGAAAGGTACAAGGGGCTTCCCTGGTGGCACAGTGGTTAAGAATCCGCCTGCCAACGCAGGGGACGCGGGTTCGATCCCTGGTCTGGGAAGATCCCGCGTGCCGCGGAGCAACTAAGCCCGTGAGCCACAACTACTGAGCCTGCGCTCTAGAGACCATGAGCCACAACTACTGAGCCCGCGTGCCACAACTACTGAGCCTGCGCTCTAGAGCCCGTGCTCCACAACAAGAGAAGCCACCACAATGAGAAGCCCGCGCACCGCAAAGAAGAGTAGCCCCTGCTTGCCGCAACTAAAGCCCACGCGCAGCTACGAAGACCCAATGCAGCCAAAAATAAAATGCGTAAAATAAATAAATAAATTATATATATATATATATAAAAGAAAGGTACAAAAAGGTTCCTGGGGTCGCACACAAAATTGGCAGAACTTAACCTCAAATGATGATGTCATCCCAGTGGTTCTCATTCTCCTCCTCTAAATTTTATTTCATAATTTCTTGGGATCTTTGTCACAAGTAGTATATACAGCTTCCTGGGCCCTCCTCCAAACCTACTCAAGAATCCAGGAAACAGGTCCTGAAAATCTATTCATGTAACAGGTATTCCCCAGCTGAGTCTGCAGGGCAATTTAGCTTGGGACCCACTACTGGTGGGTCTTCTGGAAGGCTTACTCCTCTGTCCTGCAGGCAGTTTAGAACAGCCAACATGGTTATAACCAAGCCAAGACCTCTCCGAAGCAGAAACTGGCAGCTCTCTTTCAAACAGCAGCTGTTAACAAGTCATTAGAAATCACATTCAAGTCATAGGTGTTCACCATGTTCACTCAGCACAAACTGTTTCAGGCATTTGGGGCTTTTTCCTGAAAAAATTTCCCTTAGGTTCCTTTGACCTGATAATAGGAGCAATTTCATTTCAGCAATTCATTCTGCAACCACCTTCTGCTCTTCATCCTTCCTCCCTGCCAGAATGATTCACCCGTTACACATGCAGCAAACACAGCATGACCAAAACTAACCACCATTTACAGAGGGCATACAAGGTTCCTAGGCACCAGGCAGAACAGGTGACTTGCATTATTTCATTTAATCCACCCTACAAGAGATGTCCCGTTTCACAGATTTTAGAGACTGAGCAAGTTGCCCTAGGACACACTAATACTAATTCCCAGAACCCAGATTCAAACCTAACCCCAGAATCAACACAATCATTTTCTCTTTTTCTTTGTGATTGTTGTTTTTAAAGTTCCTCTTTTGGGTCTTCATTCCTCTGTATTTAATTACTTCAGCAGCAAGGGAACCATCAAAAAAAGACCTTCTTCCCACTTAAAGTTCTTCCCCTTATTTTTATGGTCAATGAGAAAAGAGAATCCATTGAAAAAAAATCACATAGTGAAGAGGGGCAATGCCGGGGAGAAACAATGCAATGTAACCTGTCACACCTATTTCCACTGCCAAACTGGAAAGGCTAGGTTTAATTATGAACTCAGATAATTCAGATGTATCAACTAACTGTACCTTCTCCAACTTTTCTGGCCTGGACTATCTGAGGTGTAACTTGTAGAGATATAACAAGAGAAACAAAGATAAAGTGAGATCAAGATGGAGACAGAATTAGAGGAGGCATGAGGGCAAAATGTAGCAAGTGCACCTCTGTGCAACGTTTACAAAGATGTAGGCTTCAGGACTCCTTTCTTTCCCCAAACCCAATGTCATGAACATAAAAGGTGAAATTGAAGAATCAAAAAAAACAAAAGAAGATGTAGGGCATACAGTCCTCCATATCAACAACCTAAACAAACAAAAAAGCCATATGATCATATCCACTGCCATAGAAAAGGCATTTGACAAATCTAATACACATTTATGACTAAAACCTCTCAGCAACTTAGAAACAGAGAGGAATTATCCCAATGCGATAAAGTGCTTTTACCAAAAAATAATAAAGTACAGCTAACATTATACTTAAGGATAAAGAACTGAATGTATTTCCTCCTAATTGAGACCAAGGCAAGGATGTCTTCATAGTACTGGAAGTTCTAGCTGCTAAAATAAGGCATGAAAAAGAAGGAAAGGCATAGAGAAAGAAAGTGAAAAAGTAAAATTCTCTCCATTTGCAATGACATGAGTGTCTACATAGAAAAGCCCAAGGACTCTACAAAAGAAAACATCCTAGAACGGATAAATGAATTTGGCAAGGTCATAGAACAAAAAATCAGCACAGAAAAATACATCACACTTCTATATACCAACACTGAATGAACAGAAATGAACATGATACCATTTACAATTACCCCAAAGTAAATGAAGTACTTAGGTACACCCTGAACAAAACATGTACAGGGTCTGTGTGCGGAAAATTCCAAAGGCACTGGAAGAAATCAAAGCAAACCTAACCAAATGGAGACACACTGTGTTCACGGACTGTATGACACAACATAGTAAAAATGTCAATTCTACACACTGATCTATAGCGCTAATGAAATTCCTATAAAAATCCCAGCAAAGTTTTTGTAGACATAAACAAGCTTATTGTAAAATTTATATGGAAAGGCACAAGCCCTAGAAGAGCTAAGCCAATCTTGACAAAGAAGACTAAAAAGGGAAGAAGCACTCTGCCTGATATGAAGACTTACTATATAGTCACAGTAATCAAGACTGTGTGGTACTGGGGAAAGACAGACACATAAATCAAGGGAATGGAACAGAGGACCTAGAAATAAACCCACACAAATATATTCAACTCCATTTAATGAAGACTTTGAATTAATGAAGGAAGTAGAGCCTTTTCAACAGATGCACCATCTGCTGTAACCAGACATCTATAGCCAAAAAAAAAGAACATTGACCTAAACCCCACACCTTATACAAAAATTAATTCAAAATGGATCATGGGCCTAAACGTAAAACTCTAAAACTTTTAGGAAAACACTTACAAGAGAACCTCTGATCTAGGTCTAACCAAAGAGTTCTTGGACTTGAAATCAAAAGCATGATCCGTAAAAGAAAAGCTGTTTAGCTCCAGTTTATACTGGAGCTAATCAAAATTAAAAACTTTTGCTCTATGAAAACCCATATGAAGGGGATAAAAAGCCAAGTCATAGACTAGGAAAAACACTGGCAGGCCACAAATCCAACAAAGGACTAGTATGCAGGATACATAAAGAACTCTCAAAATTCTAAGTAAAAAAGTCCAATTAGAAAAGAAAACGGGCAGAAGACATGAAAAGATATTGCACTGATGATGCTATCCAGATGGAAAATAAGCACAGCAAAACAAGACCCACATCACCAGCCATCGGGGAAATGCAAATTAAAACCACACTGATCACTGCACACCTATCACAAGGAGTTAGATAAAACACGGTGACAATACAAAACTTGCAAGGATGTGGAGAAACTGCATCACTCATACAAAGCTGCAAGAATGTAAAATGGTACAACCCCTCTAGAAAACCTTTTGCCAGTTTCTTAGGAAACTACACGTGGCTACCACACAATCCAGCAACTGTACACTTGGAACATTTATCCCAGAGAAATGAAAACTTAGGTTCACATAAAAACATGTGCGTGACTGTTCACAGCAGCCTTATTTATAATAGTCAAAAACTAGAAGTAGCCCAGATGTCCTTTACCAGGTAAAACGTTAAGCTGTAACATACCCATACCTGGGAATACTACACAGTAGTAAAGAGAGATAAATTATTGATACACACAACTTGTATAAATCCCCCCAAATTATTCTGAGTGAAAAAAGCTAATGCCTCCTTTACATACCATATGATTCCAGTTATATAACTTTTGAAGTGATAAAATTTTTAGAAATGGAGGACAGATTAGGGGTTTGCAGCAGTTGGGGATGGAGCTAAGAGGGCGGTAGATATGGTTTATAAAAGGGAAACATGAGAGATCTTTATGGTGTTGAAACTCTTCAGTATCTTGCCTATGGTGGTGGATACATGAACCTGAACGGCTGATAAAATTGTATAGAATTTAATACACACAGACACAAACATGATTTAACTTCCAGAATGTGAATAAGATCAGTGGATTGTATGAATGTCAATATCCTGTGATACACATCGGTTTTGTAAAATGTTACCTTTGGGAGAACCGGGAAAGGTATGTTAGAGATCTCTTTGTATTACTCTGCACAACTGCATGTGAATCTTTAATCTCAATAAAAGTTTAAATTAAAAAAGATATAGGTTTAAATTAAAAAAAAGATATAGGCTGAGAAACATGAATAATATCACTTTAAAATTTATCAAAGCCAGGCCCAAAGTGTGTTTTGAAAAGCAAAGGACTCCCTTTTTTTTTTTGCGGTACGCGGGCCTCTCACTGTTGTGGCCTCTCCCGTTGCAGAGCACAGACTCCAGACGCGCAGGCTCAGCAGCCATGGTTCACGGGCCCAGCCGCTCCGCGGCATGTGGGATCTTCCCGGACCGGGGCACGAACCCGTGTCCCCTGCATCGGCAGGCGGACTCTCAACCACTGCGCCACCAGGGAAGCCCAGGACTCCCTTTTAAGGCGAAGGATCACCTTCCAGTACAATGTGTTTTCTACTGAGATTTTGATAGGATATATTCAATACTGAATAGCAGCAGAACTCACCCAGAGAACCAACTCTTGCTTATCTGCAGCAACAGGAGGTGAGTCACCTCACATCACTAAACGCCAAGTTTCACTTTTATCAAGTGTCTCAGCCCCTATTCGTAATAAATTTTGCCTTAAACTGCTATCAAGAAGCCCAATAAACAAATATTTAGGAACACAAAACTTGACTTCCTACAATACAATGTCCTCTAGGTGATATTTTCAAAGTCAAAAGGTGGCCGCCTCTTGTCTTAAGATATGCCAATAATTGCTATTCAGTTTATAAGGTCAAAATCCTACACATTTATATGCATGGCATGTGATTTTACAAGCCAGTCAACTTGGAGCAAATCATTAGCTTAACTGTAAACTTAATCACAGGCAGGATAGGCCGGCAGATCTAAGGAAGATTAAAAGGACACAGAGAACAGCATTTAAATACCCACAAAGGTACTATACTCTGGAAACATAGAGATGGCTTGTAGGAAAGGATGTAAGCATCAACTCTTTGCAGGCACTTCCTCTAAAAGCAGGATAAAGAACTAACCCATGTCATTCACTTCGCAGATTCCTCAGCTCCAACCAACTAAATCAGAAAGAACCACAGTGAACAAGATCAAGTGACTTATACACACCGAAGTCAAAGAATCCCGTTCAAAGTAATTACTTGCTTACAATTTATTGCTCTCTTCTTCAGACAGAGCAGTCTGAAGACATTTTGGTTGTCACAACTGGGGAGCAGGGCGCGGGTGGTTTTGCTACTGGCCTCTGGGGCCTGGAGACCAGGGATGCATAATTGGGCCCAGATGTCAGTCATGCTCAGGTTAAACTCCTTGACAGAGAGGGATACTTGCATTGGATTTAATGAGAGGAATACTCACACACAATTAAAAATATGGGAACAAACTTAATAACTTAGAGCTACTAAGTGGAGGTGACCTCCAAGGACAAAGGTAGCTCTTACTACTCCATCCTCAGATTCATCCCAAAGAAAAAGATGTTCTTTTTCACCATTATTTTAAAAACATCCATTCTGGAGGCACAAAGCCCAAGTCGAAATTCCAATTCCTCCTCTTAAGATCTGAGTGATGTTGGGTAATTACAGTTGGTGGGTCTCAGTTATTACTTGTAAAGGGGGATTCATACCTGTTCTTCTTTCTGAGAGCTGTTAGGAAAATGTAAATAAAGAAGCTAAATAAATAAGATATGGGGTGTCAAAGAACCCAGCACAGATTCCGACCATAAATGTTTCATTATCATTAATGAATTCTCTCCCTCTCTCATTCCCGTATCTTTTTACTTCTCAGCTGCCAACGAAGTCAACCACCTCTGATTCTCCATCTTTTTGCAGGTTAAATCTGGTTACTCTTTTAGCTCAGTTTCCTCTCCTCTAGCACTTAATAAGAGCTGGTCATTTCTAATTAGTCTGTAAACTTAGTGCCATTTGCATTCTCTATGGATAACCCCGCCAAGCATCTTTATCAGCCACTTAATTCACAGCACTAATACTCTTACAAAAGGGATAGCCTTAATTATTAGAAAACCACCTTTCCCATTATCTAAGCCACAGTTCAGAAGACTGACACCAAACGTTTGGCAGTTATATTCCTAAAGAGTCGTTTCTGTAAACTAAGTGTCTCTTTTGGCCCCTAACCATGAAAACTAGATGTCTCAGCTCAGGAATCAAAGTCTGGCAAACAAATATTTCTCAAACACCACCGACGGGCTGGCTGTCCTGGATGCTAAGAATAAAATGGTGCACACACAGGCACCGCTCCTTCAAAGTTTACAAAAAAAAATGTTTGTACCTAAAGACTTCAAGATGCACCATGGTAACTAATTAGATGAAGGAAACCCTTCCTATTAAAGGAAATATTACCCAATCTTCAAGTGGATCTTTGCAAGAGGCATCAAACCACCGAGGCAACTGAACTCAAATACTTGGTTAAGAACTCAAACACTGATGCCAGATTATGCCTCTTCCAGGTACAATCGATATAATCTAACCATTCTGGGTTTTATTTACTCAGAATGTTAATAAGAGATAACAAAAGTACCTACCTACCTACCTTGCTCTTATGAGGATTAAATTAGTTATTATATAGGCAGTTGAACAGTCACTGGTACTCAATTAATAGTGCTATAATTAACCCTATTAGCAAAGGAATTTGAATTTTACAGCCTTGGCTTTTGTAGATCTTGATTTTTCAAAGCGTCTACCAGAACATCTTTCAGCAGCTTGCAGACACACTCACTTTCCCAAAACACGCTACCTCCTAAAACCTTGATAACTTCTTAAATTCTGCGCACTCAGAGCACTCCAGTTAGGACTCCCTCCCGTGGCACATGGTCCCCAACAGCACTCACCTGCGCTTCATCAGCAGGTACCGATAACGATGTGTCGCCCATCACGGTAACAGTCTAAATGCAACGACACTCCCCGGCACTCTCTGCCTGCCAGCGATGGCAGTTAGGGGCCCCATGCTCCAGCGCAATCCATTTTCAGGGCTAGTTGATTCGGCAGAACCTCCAGAACGACCATGATCCTGCCAACATCTTGATTTCAGCCCAGTGAAATCCATTTCAAAGTTCTGATCTCCAGGATGGGGGACCTTTAAGATGGTAGAGGAGTAACACGTGGAGATCACCTTCCTCCCCACAGATACATCAGAAATACATCTACATGTGGAACAGCTCCTACAGAACACCCACTGAACGCTGGCAGAAGACCTCAGACCTCCCAAAAAGCAAGAAACTCCCCACGTACCTGGGTAGGGCAAAAGAAAAAAGAAAAAATAGAGACAAAAGAATAAGGACGGGACCTGCACCTCTGGGAGGGAGCTGTGAAGGAGGAAAGGTTTCCACACACTAGGAAGCCCCTTCACTGGCGGAGACAGGTGAGTGGCGAGGGAGAAGCTTTGGAGCCACGGAGGAGAGAGCAGCAATAGGGGTGCACAGGGCAAAGCACAGACATTCCCGCACGGAGGATGGGTGCCGACCAGCACTCACCAGCCCGAGAGGCTTGTCTGCTCACCTGCAAGGGCGGGCAGGGGCTCGGAGCTGAGGCTCAGCCCTCGGAGGTCAGATCCCAGGAAGAGGACTGGGGTTGGCTGCGTGAACACAGCCTGAAGGGGGCTAGTGCGCCACAGGTAGCTGGGAGGGAGTCTGTGAAAAAGTCTGGAGCTGCCTAAGAGGCAAGAGACCACTGTTTCGGGGTGCGTGAGGAGAGGGGATTCCTTCCCCGTGTGTCCACAGAAGGCAGAGCACCACCTAAGTGAGCTCAAGAGACAGGTGCAAGCCGGAGCTATCAGCTCAGACCCCAAAGACAGGCAAAAAACTCTAATGCTGCTGCCACTACCACCAAGAAGCCTGTGTGCAAGCACAGGTCACTACCCACACCCACACCCCCGGGAGCCTGTGCATCCTGCCACGGCCAGGGTCCCGTGATCCTGGGACGACTTCCCCGGGAGAACACACGGCACACCTCGGGCTGGTGCAATGTCACACCAGCTTCTGCTGCCGAAAGCTCACCCCGCATTCCAATTATGACGACCATACCCGTCCCTCTCCCTGGCCTGAGACAGCAAGAAAGACCTAATCAGCTTTTGCTTTAACTCCCTCCTGTCTGGGCGGGGAACAGACGCCTGAGGGTGACCTACATGCAGAGGCAGGGTCAAAACCAAAGCTGAAACCCGGGAGCTGTGCGAACAAAGAAGAGAAGGGAAATCTCTCCGAGCAGCCTCAGGAGCAGCGGATTAAATCTCCACAATCAACTTGATGAACCCTGCATCTGTGGAATACCTGAACAGACAACAAAACTTCCCAAAATTGAGGTGGTGAACTTTGGGAGGAACTGTAGACATGGGGTTTGCTGATGGCAACTGATTTGTTTCTGATTTTTACGTTTATCTTAGTTTAGTTTTTAGTGCTTGTTAACATTGGTGGATTTTGGTTACTCTCTTTTTTCTTTTTTCTTCCTTTTCTTCTGAGCCGTGTGGCTGACAGGGTCTTGGTGCTCCAGCCAGGTGTCACACCTGAGCCTACGAGGCGGGAGAGCCAAGCCCAGGACATTGGACCACCAGAGACCTCCTGGTCCCACATAATATCAACTGGCGAGAGCGCTCCCAGAGATCTCTGTCTCAACACTAAGACCCAGCTCCACTCAACGGCCAGCAAGCTCCAGTGCTGGTTGCCCCATGCCAAACAACTAGCAACACAGGAAAACAAACACACCCATTAGCAGAGAGGCTGCCTAAAATCATACTAACTTCACAGACGCCCCAAAACCCACCAATGGATGCAGTCCTGCGCACCAGAAAGACAAGATCCAGCCCCACCCACCAGAACACAGGCACCAGTCCCCTCCACCAGGAAGCCTGCACAAGCCACTGAACCAACCTCACCCACTGAGGCCAGACACCAAAAACAACAAGAACTATGAACCTGCAGCATGTGAGAAGGAGACCCCAAACACAGTAACTTAAACAAAATGAGAAGACAGAGAAATATGCAGCAGATGAAGAAGCAAGGTAAAAACCTACCAGACCAAACAAATGAAGAGGAAATAGGCAGTCTACCTGAAAAAGAATTCAGAGTAATGACAGTAAACATGATCCAAAATCTTGTAAATAGAATGGAGAAAATACAAGAAACGCTTAACAAGGACCTAGAAGAACTAAAGAACAAACAAAGATGAACAATACAATAAATGAAATTAAAAACTCTCCAGAAGGAATCAATAACAGAAAAACCGAGGCAGAAGAACGGATAAGTGACCTGGAAGATAAAATAGTGGAAATAACTACCGCAGAGCAGAATAAAGAAAAAACAATGAAAAGAATTGAGGACAGTCTCAGAGACCTCTGGGAAAACATTAAAGGCACCAATAGTCGAACAACAGGGGTCCCAGAAGAATAAGAGAAAAAGAAAGGGTCTGAGAAAATATTTGAAGAGATTATAGTTGAAAACTTCCCTAACATGGGAAAGGAAATACTCAATCAAGTCCACGAAGCACAGAGTCCCATACAGGATAAATACAAGGAGAAACATGCCAAGACACATATTAATCAAACTATGAAAAATTAAATACAAAGAAAAAATATTAAAAGCAGCAAGGGAAAAGCAACAAATAACATACAAGGGAATCCCCATAAGATTAACAGCTGATCCTTCAGCAGAAACTCTGCAAGCCAGAAGGGAGTGGCAAGACATATTTAAAGTGATGAAAGGGAAAAACCTACAACCAAGATTACTCTACCCAGCAAGGTTCTCATTCAGATTCCACGGAGAAATTAAAACCTTTACAGACAAGCAAAAGTTAAGAGACTTCAGCACCACCAAGCCAGCCTTACAACAAATGTTAAAGGAACATCTTTAGGCAGGAAACACAAGGGAAGGAAAAGATCTACAAAAACAAACCCATAACAATTAATAAAATGATAACAGTAACATGCAAATTGATAATTATCTTAAAGGTAAATGGATTAAATGCTCCAACCAGAAAGCACAGAGTGTCTGAATGAATACAAAAACAAGACCCGTGTATATGCCATCTACAAGAGACCCACTTCAGACCTAGGGACACATACAGGCTGAAAGTGAGGGTATGGAAAAAGATATTCCATGCAAATGGAAATCAAAAGAAAGCTGGAGTAGCAATTCTCATATCAGACAAAATAGACTTTAAAATAAAGACTATTACAAGAGACAAAGAAGGACACTACATAATGATCAAGGGATCACTCCAAGAAGATGATATTACAATGGTAAATATTTATGGAGACAACATAGGAACACCTCAATACAGAAGGCAAATGCTAACAGCCATAAAAGGGGAACTCAACAGTAACACAAAAATAGTAGGGGACTTTAACATCCCATTTTCACCAACGGACAGATCATCCAAAATGAAAATAAATAAGCAAACACAAGCTTTAAATGACATATTAGACAAGGTGGATTTAATTGATATTTATAGAACATTCCATCCAAAAAGAACAGACTACACTCTCTACTCAAGTGCCCATGGAACATTCTTCAGGATAGATCGTATCTTGGGTCACAAATCAAGCCTCCATAAATTTAAGAAAATTGAAATTGTATCAAGTATCTTTTCCGAGCACAACGCTATGAGACTAGGCATCAATTACAGGAGAAAAAGTATACAAAATACAAACACGTGGAGGCTCAACAATACACTACTAAATAACCAAGAGGTCACTGAACAAATCAAAGAGGAAGTCAAAAAATACCCAGAAACAAATGATGATGAAAACACGACAACCCAAAACCTGTGGGATGCAGCAAAAGCAGTTCTAAGAGGGACGTTTATAGCAATACAATCTTACCTCAAGAAATAAGAAAAATATCAAATAAACAACCTAACCTTACACCTAAAGCACTTAGAGAAAGAAGAACAAAAAACCCAAATTTAGCAGTAAGAAAGCAATCATAAAGATCAGATCAGTAATAAATGAAAAGGAAATGAAGGAAACAATAGCAAAGATCAATAAAACTACAAGCTGGTTCTTGTAGTTTTATTGATAAGATAAACAAAATTTGAGAAGATAAACAAAATTGATAAACCATATGCCAGACTCATCAAGAAAAAAAGGGAAAAGACTTCCATCAACTGAATTAGAAATGAAAAAGAAGAAGTAACAACTGACACTGCAGAAACACAAAGGATCATGAGAGACTACTACAAGCAACTATATGCCAATAAAATGAACAGTCTGGAAGAAATGTACAAATTCTTAGAAAAGCACAACCTTCCAAGCCTGAACCAGGAAGAAATGGAAAATATAAACAGACCAGTCACAAGCACTGAAATTGAGACTGTGATTAAAAATCTTCCAACAAACAAAAGCCCAGGACCAGATGACTTCACAGGCGAATTCTATCACACATTTAGAGAAGAGCTAACACCAATCCTTCTCAAAATCTTCCAAAATACAGCAGAGGGAGGAACACTCCCAAACTCATTTTATGAGGCCACCATTAAGCTGACACCAAAACCAGACAAAGATGTCACAAAAAAAGAAAACTACAGGCCAACAGAACTGATGAACATAGATGAAAAAATCTTCAAGAAAATACTAGCAAACAGAACCCAACAGCACATTAAAAGGATCATACACTGTCATCAAGTGGGATTTATTCCAGGGATGCAAGCATTTTTCAATACACGCAAATCAATCAATGCAATACACCATATAAACGAATTGAAGGATTAAAAACCATATGATCAACTCAACAGATGCAGAAAAAGCTTTCAAAAAAATTCAACACCCATTTATGATAAAAACTCTCCAGAAAGTAGGCATAGAGGGAACCTACCTCAATATAATAAAGGCCATATATGACACACCCACAGCCAACATCATTCTCCATAGTGAAAAACTGAAACCATTTCCACTAAGATCAGGAAGAAGACAAGGTTGCCCACTCTCACCACTATTATTCAACATAGTTTTGGAAGTTTCAGCCATGGCAATCAGAGAAGAAAAAGAAATAAAAGCATCCAAATCGGAAAAGAAGTAAAACTGTTGCTGTTTGCAGATGAGATGATGCTATACTTAGAGAATCCTAAAGATGCTACCAGAAAACTACTAGAGCTAAGCAATGAATTTGGTAAAGTAGCAGGATACAAAATTAATGCACAGAAACCTCTTGCATTCCTATACACTGACGAAATATCTGAAAGAGAAATTAAGGAAATACTCCCATTTACCACTGCAACAAAAAGAATAAAATAACCTACGTAAGGAGACAAAAGACCTGTGTGCAGAAAACTATAAGACACTGATGAAAGAAATTAAAGATGATACAAACAAATGGAGAAATATACCATGTTCTTGGATTGGAAGAATCAACACTGTGAAAATGACTATACTACCCAAAGCAATCTACAGATTCAAAGCAATCCCTATCAAACTACCAATGGCATTTTTCACAGAAGTAGAGCAAAAAATTTTCACAATTTGTATGGAAACAGAAAAGACCCCGAATGGCCAAAGCAATCTGGAGAAAGAAAAACAGAGCTGGAGGAATCAGGTTCCCGGACTTCAGACTATACTACAAAGCTACAGTAATCAAGACAGTATGGTACTGGCACAAAAAAAGAAATATAGATCAATGGAACAGGATAGAAAGCCCAGAGGTAAACCCATGCACATATGGTCACCTTATTTTTGATAAAGGAGGCAAGAATATACAATGGAGAAAAGACAGCCTCTTCAATAAGTGGTGCTGCGAAAACTGGACAGCTACATGTAAAAGAATGAAATTAGAACACTCCCTAACACCATACACAAAAATAAACTCAAAATGGATTAAAGACCTAAATGTAAGGCCAGACACTATCAAACTCTTAGAGGAAAACACAGGCAGAACACTCTATGACATAAATCACAGCAAGATCCTTTTTGACCCACCTCCTAGAGAAATGGAAATGAGAACAAAAATAAACAAATGGGACCTAACGAAACTTAAAAGCTTTTGCACAGCAAAGGGAACCATAAACAAGAGGGAAAAGACAACCCTCAAAATGGGAGAAAATAGCTGCAAATGAAGCAACTGACAAAGGATTCATCTCCAAAATATACAAGCAGCTCATGAAGCTCAGTATCAAAAAAACAAACAACCCAATCCAAAAATGGGCAGAAGACCTAAACAGACATTTCTCCAAAGAATATATACAGATTGCCAACAAACACATGAAAGGATGCTCAACATCACTAATCATTTGAGAAATGCAAATCAAAATCACAATGAGGTATCACCCCACACCAGTCAGAATGGCCATCATCAAAAAATCTACAAACAGTAAATGCTGGAGAGGGTGTGGAGAAAAGGGAACCCTCTTATACTATTGGTGGGAACATAAATTGATACAGCCACTATGGAGAACAGTATGGAGGTTCCTTTAAAAACTAAAAATAGAACTATCATAGGACCCAGCAATCCCACTACTGGGCATATACCCTGAGAAAACCAGATTTCAAAAAGAGTCATGTACCATGATGTTCATTGCAGCTCTAATTACAATAGCCAGGACATGGAAGCAACCTAAGTGTCCATCAACAGTTGAATGGATAAAGAAGATGTGGCACATATATACAATGGAATATTACTCAGCCATGAAAAGAAATGAAATTGAGTTGTTTGTAGTGAGGTGGATGGACGTAGAGTCTGTCATACAAAGTGAAGAAAGTCAGAAAGAGAAAAATAAATACTGTATGCTAACACATATATATGGAGTCTAAAAAAAAAAAAAGGTTCTGATGAACCTAAGGCCAGGACAGGTATAAAGATGTAGACATAGAGAATGACTTGAGTACACGGAGAGGAGGAAGGGTAAGCTGGGACAAAGTGAGACAGTAGCATTGACATACATACACTACCAAATGTAAAATAGATAGCTAGTGGGAAGCAGCCGCATAGCACAGGGAGATCAGCTCGGTGCTTTGTGTCCACCTAGAGGGGTGGGATAAGGCGGGTGGGAGGGAGACGCAAGAGGGAGGGGATATGGGGATATATGTGTACATAAAGCTGGTTCAGTTTGTTATACAGCAGAAACTAACACAAGATTGTAAAGCAATTATACTCCAATAAGGAGTATAATTTTTTAAAAATGCAATGACATCTGCTCCCTCGCTACCTTAGAAACTGAGGATGGACGCCTTGAACACATCAAGTTTGATTATTATTCTGTATGATACCTTCTCCTTAGTTTACCTGCCAGCCAAACCCCTTAGGACCATCTTATTAAAAACTGAACAGAGAGTGCCTAGCTTTTTATTCCATGAGCTAATACATGTAGATATTGGTAACCAAGGAGAGGGGTCCAACTACCTCAGCATTACAATCACATAGTGTGGGTTGGACATCCAATTTCTCCCACTTTAGCTGGACGGATTGGAGAATGTTCCTTAAGCTCTGTGAGACTTACTTTGTCGTCTGTAAAATGGAGATAACAATACTGATGCTTCACAAAGCTATTTAAAAGATTAAACAAAATTTTTTTCTTAAAAATAGCACAATGCCTAGCACCTTATCCGCACTCAGTAAAACTAAGCGTATTATTATTTTCATACTGCCTGCTATGATATTATTTGAAAACTCAACTAAATTCATTTATACTAAAAAAGAGTGATTAGTTTGTGTTAACTATTTAGGGAAATCACACAACTGTTCTTTGAAAAGTGCTAGCTTCCAGAAGCATAGACACTTATGTGGGTGAACATCTTATATCGACAATCTTCATTAAAGTGAAAAACTGAATGTTTTTGCATAATAAGTTAGAGTCAAAAATGTTTCAGTAAGTACCTGGTGTATAAATCACAGGCTTACCACTTCCACTGGCCTGTGGTAGAACCATCTCCCTAAGAATCTAGATGAGGAAAGGGAAGGTGGGAGGGAGACACAAGAAGGAGGGGATATGGGGATATATGTATACACACAGCTGATTCACTTTGTTATACAGCAGAAACTAACACAACATTTTAAAGCAATTGTACTCCAATAAAGATGTAAAAAAAAAAAAAGAATCCAGATGAATATGGCTTTTCTGCTTTAAAACCAACCTTTGGTTATCTTCACTGCTCTCAGTCACCCCATGTTCTTTCCAAAAGGTAAGCGTCTACATAAGAACATTTCCTGACCTAGACCTTCATTCTTTAAATCATGTATCTGTTCAACATCATTAGGGCACTGCCAGGTTGACTCATCAAAAAATGGCTAAGACTGAAAGGATTAAGTCTGCAGACGTGTGTTTTCTACTATACAACAAAAAGTAAATGGTTTGCACATAGAAAACCCCCATGTAGACTCCTGTCATTCAGAGGATAAGAAAAAGATTGCTCAGGGTGTAGATCTGAGTCAGCCGAGATCAAATGCAGGGTGGAATGAAGATGGAGAAGAGTCACAGGGAGATTAACTTATACATTTTTTAAAACAGATAAAACAGAAACCTGAAGTCAACAGCTCCTGTATCCATAAAAATACTGAATTTTCAATAACCAATGTAGTGATATTAAAGAACATGACTAATTATAAAACAAAGAGGTATCTCTTTACACTGATGTAAAGTACTGATAGTTTAAACACATTTTGCAAAATACTCTGGTTTTCTCTCACGCTGATGTAAGCTAAGTCTTCTGTCGGAAACTCAATGCCTGAAATAGAGCTTGAGTCAGGATCAGATGTAAAAAGCCAATCTTTTATACCAAATACCCTTTCTCAAATTCAAGAGTTTGTGAAGGAGACTTGATTTCAACCCTCTACACTTTTGAAACAAAAACGGATGAAACAGTAACACAGCTATTTCAAGGAATGCCTGTAATTTCATTGTTATTAAAGCTTCCAGATGTCTTAGCTCAAAGACTACAGAGCTACGGAGTTAGGGCTTGAAAACTGACGCAACCTAAAAATGAAAAGGCCAACTAACAAAGAACAAACACAAAACAAAAAACCCCACAAACACCTCCGTCGCCCATCACTTTGTGTAGAAAACTCCTGGGCTTGGTTCATTCAACAGGCTAAGATAGGTATTCGTAGAAAAGGGAGACAACGATAATCAAAGAATAGAAATGACTATATCCTTTGCTAAATTATTCCCGTAGTTAAATCTGGCGATCCAGTTAACCTTAAATATCAAGCTATGGATTAGTTTCCATCTAATAAATACCTCAAGGATCATAATTGACTTTCAAGTCTGACCTCCAGACAACAAAATTAATCATGCTCAGAATGCAACATCTGTCCCCATATACCCTGCAGAAAAGCTGAAGTGGGGAAAACTTAAAATATCTTTCTTCAAAAAGTATGAGAATCGTTCTGTGCAAAATCTCATGCTTTGCCAGCACCTTAGCACCACACTTGCTAAAAGGATGCCACGTGTTTCACAGAGAAGCCTCCCCACGCTCAGTTTCTCAGACATCAATTCTTTACTTGTTTGCAGGTATGTCTCTGGTATTATAAGTCTCTGCTTTGAATTAAATCCAGATTATGAATATGGGCCTGCTGCAGAAGTGACGAGGGGAATAAGCTAAATAATAAAATAACAAGAAGGAAATACACGCAAAGTCACATCTGCAGTTCATTATGGAAATAGTTTAGCAGGGCATGACTGACCTCTGGGGCAGAGCATGTTGCCATCCCCCTAAGAATCATCCACTTCCTGGAAGATTCCACTTTAAGATAATATTAATGAACTCTAAGTAGATGATAAAGCCTAAACCAGCTAACAACTCAAACATACGAACCAGAACTAATAACAGCCTTTTGTACTAGCAATGTAGAGATACCGTTAGAACACGATGACATTATAAAGGTTAGGTTTTCATACTGTGGAATATATAAATATTCCTCTATTGTGTGAAAATTTAACTTTCCTAATCAAGTTAGACACAATATGCACATGGACAAATGACACAGAAATCAGCGTAAACGGATCTCACTAGCCAAATCTGGGACAATCAATTTGAACACCAAAATAATGATAGTAATAGATTATAACCCACTAAATAAAGCAAGAATGCATGAGTCCTAATGATAAACGTCAGTGAGTGAATAAGTAAATAATTGGGGGGCGGGGGGAGAAAGTACTTCCTTCTAGTAGAATGCCAACTAATGTAGAGAAATAAATGTAAAGGAATCACAGAGTTAGAAACCACCACCAACTGGCAGTCATAGTATTATCAGCAATTATCAACGGCTGTTAAAACTAGTGGGCAAGGGCTCCCCTGGTGGCGCAGCGGTTGAGAGTCCACCTGCTGATGCAGGGGACACGGGTTCGTGCCCCGGTCCGGGAAGATCCCACATGCCACAGAGCGGCTGGTCCCGTGAGCCATGGCCGCTGAGCCTGCGCGTCCGGAGCCTGTGCTCCGCAACGGGAGAGGCCACAACAGTGAGAGGCCCGCGTACCGCAAAAAAAACAAAACAAAAACTAGTGGGCAAAAGTTGGATGAAAAATAGACTATTTACACAGCTGCAAGGTATCATTCAACAAATAACTCAGGAAAGGAGTAGCTTTACAGTTGAGAGATCCGGTAGATGCAAGATTTCATCGTAAATTTTGAAAATCAACATCACTTTACACCCTGGTAAGATGGACTGAGAAAAACACAGCATTACCTATGATTATTCCTGCCAAAGGTGCATGACCTAAATCTAATCAAAGGAAGCATCAGGGAAATCTAATTTGAGTGATATTCTGCGAACTAACTGGTCTATACTCTTCAAGATGCCAATTTCATCTGTTCCAGATTAAAAGTTGGATGAAATATAGACTATTTACACAGCTAAAAGGATATGACCAAAAAAAAAAAAAAAATGCAATGTGTAATTCTGTACTGGAGAGAAAACGGCCATAAAGGATGTAATAGGGACAAACAGAAATATTTCAATATGGACTGTGGATTCAGGTAATAGTATCATACCAACACCGAACTTCCTGATTTAAATAATTTACTGTTGTTATGTAAGAAAACATCTTTATTCCTAGGATATAGATCGTAAAATATTTGTAAGTAATGGGGAACAATGTTTGAAACTGTATAAATAAATACACACACACACAGGGTCACACAAAGCAAAAATGAGGATCAAAGATACACAGGTGGTTTATTCTTTCAACTTCTTTGAAGTTTGAAATGATAAAAAAAAAAATACAAAGGTAACCCCAAAACTCTCAAGGTTGTAGAGAAAGACATGAGTAATTTTCTCAGTTACAAAACATGTACCAGAGTACCTTCTATATCTCTGTTTGCTTCTAGTTTTTTAACCTATCTCCCATATTTCATGCTACCTTAATCCGTTTTGGTATTCTCCAGAACTCTTTGATTCAATCTAAAGTGTTGTTCCTATGAAAAATTAGATTTTGAGTAACGTTCCTTTAATATCTTTGCATTTCCAGGACTGTGACCTCAGCAATATTTAGATAAGTGGCGTATTAATTTTTGTTTAAGATGCTCTGAGGTCCTCTTTTTTGCCCTAAACAAATATGGGTGATCTAACTGTTAGCCCATTTTTTTTTTCTTTTCCCTATTTTTTTAACTTTCTGACAGGCATCATCCATAATTAAAGCTTGGTAACACGTGGCTTAGAATTTGCAAAACAGAAGTATTCCAACCACATAATGTGATTATTGCTCAAAGCCACCCCAAACAAAAGGTTAAATAGCAGCTCACATCCAAAGTCGCAAGAATTTCACTAATTGGTAAGTAAATGTCCCTTCTGGTGAGTCTATGTCTTTATTCTTTCCTAGCTTTAAGAAATCGGAATACACTTCAAAACTGGGGACACGTTTCTAAACAGCGCGTTGGGAAATCTCTAAGTGAGAAAATCTTCAAGTTTTGCTGGACTCTTTATTCTTAGCATGTGTTTTTCACTGTGTCTAGAGGTCTTGTTAAAATTGGTTTAATGACTCTTGGTTAGGGCAAAGAAATGACTGCCAGGGGTTTAGAAATCACAGCAGAGTCTCATCCTGCAGATCTGTTTTCAACTTCCCTTTCCTTTCCTCAGAAAGGGCTGAATTTGTTTTACCAGGCTGAAATGAGTATTTAATGATGGCACTGAAAAATAAGATGCTATGGTTATTTATACTTTGAAAATAGTATTTACAGATAATGTTTAAGTGGAAGACAATCAGAATATTGGAACTAGAGACTTTTTTCCTCTTATTAGCAGAGCACACAAGATGCTTCATTGGTTTGCTTGATCATCCATGAACGCTGAGCGCTGCTGGACTGCATCCCTAATCAAAACTTCACTTAAAAAAAAAAAAGTCCAGTCCTCTTGCTGATCAATTCTCCAACAGCAGAAAAATGCCACAACACTCAGAGTCTGTGAAGCAAACATGTAATCAACTGTTTACACTCAATTAAGCAGAAAATAAAACCCTTCTATTTAGAAGAAGATTATCTATAACACACAAATCTAAAAAGAAACAGAAAATGGAAGGGCTAGTTGGTATAGCTCAAAATGGTCACGGTTCATGACCAAGCAGGAAGTATTTCCCCAGCAACATGTCTTGTGTCAAATAACCCATCAGCTTTCTGTTTATGTGATTCAAGTCATCTACCTTTCCCTTTTTGATTCCTGTGGATCCAAACATCTACAGGTGGGCTCTAACAGGCACACAAGGTAAGATGTAGAACCAACATCAGATATCAATGTCTTTGAACACTCTCCTACTTATTCCAGGACACCCATCTTTGCAATGGTTTCCTTTTGATCTCAAACCAAAATGTTCAGTAAAACAAACAAAAATACCATAAAAAGGCATATCAAAATGCAGATAAGTAAATGCACTATTAGATAGTCATTAAATATGACATTAAAATTGGAAAATTCAAAGAGGAAATGCTTAGCTTTATTTTTTTCTTTAGCCGCGCTGCACGGCATGTGGAACTTCACTGACCAGGGATCGAACCATGCCCCCTGCACCGGAAGCGCAGAGTCTTAACCACTGGACCACCGGGGAAGTCGGGAAATGATTACTTTTACGTGTATCCTCAAATGCCCATGGGAGGAAATCGTTTTATACTCCTTCCCCCATAAGTGGAAAGTAATAATTTCTCCATCTCAATTCCCTCACCCACATCTCTCCTGAGAAAGGAGATGTAACTTGTATACTGACAAGAAAGTAGAGTCAGGTATCTTACAGGGTCTCTAACTTTGAGGATAGTCCATTTTAAGTTCTCTCTCTTCCTCTAAGTGGTGTGTGGCATGTGACATGTTCCACATGTAGTGTAGTGTAGTCTAGATCTACCCTGCATGCCCCATCTCCTCATGGATGGGTCCTAAGATTTGGACTTGAGGAAAAGGTACAAAGATGCCCCACTATGACTGTAGATCCAAATGGTGCTGTCCAATCATCACTGCTTTTGATCAAATGGATAGTTTTGATCTGACACCTGGTCTTTATCTCAGTTGGTGGAGACTCATTGGGGGAAGGTGGGTGAGAAGAAAGTAGGATAATAAAACTGCACACGCATGAGTTCCTGCACAAATTAATGTGAATATGCACATACAGAAAAAGAAACTAGGAAAAAACACACAAGTGATGGCTGGCTCTTGGTAGCGGGAGAATGGGTAATCATTTTTGCTTCTTTAAATGTTAGTGTATGTTGCAAATATTCTACAGTATTGAAAAGAAACCCACACAGGTGTTTTCTGAAACAGTACAGCAGAACGGAGATTTACAGGCAAAACTCTGAATAAATTTTTGCCCAGTGTCTGGTTTTAAGCAAAGCTGTCACAGTTTACCATGTTAGATGATCTATGAAATTTACAAATTGGTTGAAAAGACAGCAAAAACCCCACCTCTACACCTCATCTGCTTGTATTTTCGTAAAAGAGCAGAGTGAAATAAATGGCATTTTGCTCCAGCCAACAATGAAAGCAAACACCACATGTCAGGATTATTTACCAACTACAAATGCAGGACAGATCTATAAGCGGCTCTGGGCAGAAGAGCAGGTCTTCTGATTAAACTTGAGCATCCCACTTTCCCAAGCTTTAACCATGTTTTTCCTCTGGGGTTTTCTTTTGCTAGGGGCATTTTAAATCTGTCAAGAATCAAATTTGAAGATCGCTGCCTTAGAGTTTAACAGAAGTGGCATATGGAAACCTTAGAGCACCACGTAGCCTTGTATAAACACCTGCTTTTTCAAATAGAAAAGAGATGAGGACCTTCAAACACAAAAAGTGCATGCTTTGAAAGAGAATGTCAACTTATCCAAAAACATTTAAATTATTATTCCAATTATATGGACATCCTTCACTTTTTCAAACTTAGCAAGCTATTGCCTGCCCCAACAGAGGCCTTTGTATAAACTGCTCTGTCAAAGACAACACCCGCCCCCTGCTTCATTTGCCAAAACAACCCTCATCGTCTCACGTTTTATGGCTCAGCTTAAATGCAATCCTGAAAAGACCTTCTACAACCTCTACTCAAGGCAGACCAACTGTCTCAGAACCGTCTTACTCCATAGGACTTACCACAACTGCTAACCAGTTAATGAATTCATTTCTTACCTTTTGCAGTCCGCCCCCTAGAAGCAACTCCAGGCTGCCTGAGGGTAGATCCAGCATCTCCTAACCTTAATGCTGATCACATACAGCTGACACACCATGTGATTTGTACCAAGTGAAGGACACTAACTTTAACTCAATTACTAAACCAATATTCTGTCTCCTACAGCATTTGATTGCAGTAACACATATGCCAGTTTAGCAACCATACAGGTCAGTTTCAAAAAGGGGATGAAAGAGGAAAGATGGGAGAAAAAAATGTGAAACTCCGGAAACAATTAAATGAAGGCAAGAGGAGTGATGGGGCTGCAAATGTCCAGAAGATGTCATGTGCTGTTACTGTCTTCTGCCATTTGAATCACCAAAACCTTGTAAGTGAAGACAGTACGAATATAACTAAGAATACAACAAGCTACGTCCTGTAACCTGTAACAGGTATTTCACACTTTAGGATGTGTATTTTTTTTTAACATCTTTATTGGAGTATAATTGCTCTACAATGGTGTGTTAGTTTCTGCTGTATAACAAAGTGAATCAGCTATACATACACATATATCCCCATATCCCCTCCCTTTTGCGTCTCCCTCCCACCCTCCCTATCCCACCCCTCTAGGTGGTCACAAAGCACCGAGCTGATCTCCCTGTGCTATGCAGCTGCTTCCCACTAGCTATCTATTTTATATTTGGTAGTGTATATAGGGACATGTATTTTTATATTAATCTCATTTCTGGCTGTGTTTTATATCCTAACCCTCAAAGATACTGGTTTTTGTCCTGTGGAATTTTTACTGACACTTACACATCCCTATAAACTACCTTAATTCCCTTTCTGGAACAAGGTGACTTTTGAATTACTAAATGAAGAATACGGAATATAAGAACCCCCGCCAGTACACAAGTGGCAAAGGGTCTGATACATTCATGGGAACAGAGAGAAGTTGAGGGGTGGCTTGCTTAGAAGACCGGAAATATAGTTTAGCATATGAGTTTTATATCACTTTTCTTTTTTTCCCGAAGGTTCTATTACCTTTATAGTGTTAATTAAGAAAAAAATTTTTTAATCTTCAAGAAGGATTCAACCTGATGGTCCAGCCTCAAAACCCCTGTCCAAATGAACTGCCAAGGAATTCAAGTGCTGGTGACCTCCTGTGAACATGAGTAGCCTTCATGAGAAGTTCAGAACACTGAAGCTTATAAAGTGAGATCTGTCTGCTAAGAGGAAGACTGGCCTTAGGGTGACCATCAAGCATCTCCTGGAACTGCCCAGCCACGAAGGCAGAGGCCTGAGATGTCAGCAGAGGAAGTGGAAAACAGAAGCCAGGCACTGAAAGAGATTTTAGAGGAAGAACCTGAGTAGACTGGGCCACTCCTGTAGTCAGCAAACACCTCCCGTGCGCCTAGTTTCTTTAGGGACATGACATGATACAGAAACAGACAAAAACAACTCTTCCTGACAACAGTGGGAAAGACAAACAACTGAACAGGCAATTATAACACTGTAACAGGGATTCCAACAGAGGGAAACCCAGAGCACCCTGAATCCAGAGAGGAACACTCTAAAAAGGAAGACGTCAACCAGTGTGAGCTGTAAGGTATTTAGACCCATGATTCTCCAATTTACGAATTTTGACATTCATGGGCATGTGTGGGGCTTCTAAACTTTTCTAGAAAAATACAGATGAGAAAAATGGCACACAGCTTGAAAGCTTTCACACTTCATCCTAATTGTGTCACCAAGGTGGGAGTAAGTCAAACCCGTATCTCCAAGATACATGACTCATCTATCCAGTGCCATTAGGAGTAACTCCACAGTAAGTGTATTAATGTAATTCCAAAGTATGTCATATCAGGACAGGACAGTTTCTAGGACTCCCAAAGGGTATAAAGCGATTTTAACAAACCTAGCAAATCCATCTGAGCAAGCCATTAAGTTCAGGGGAAAGAGCTTTCCAGCCAGCCACCAGCCTTGTGGAAACAATATGTTCAGTTGACCGACCCACAACTTATGAGTTACCCAGATGCTCTTTAATTATGTTTCAAAATGCCAAACAAATTTTCCATTCGGAAAATTGTTCCCAGCTTATGTTCTCAGGAAATGAAAGATCTGGCACGTCCTTTATTGAGAAGGAGTGACATTCTCAGTACCCATGCCATGTACCTGGGGGTTAATCAAATGTGGAATTTCCCATCCCACAGAGCTCTTATTCCCAGCAGGAGACTTCAAGGGGGAGAACAGCAGTTCTGTTATGTATGCCTATTGTTATATGCGCGGTGACTGGGGGTCGGGGTGTAGGAGGTGGTTGTTAAGAATATACTTCAAAGGAGTGGGTACGATGAACGGTGATTAAAACCCTGAAATAAACATTTCTTTCAAAGGAGTTACAAGAATGTTTAGAAATAGCTTACACACAAAAAAATTTCAGAAATAAACAGACTAACAATCTAAATAATCTATTCTAGTGTTTATACTCCTCTAAGTTCTACACTACGTGCTTTGTCTATATTTACTTTCATGAGTCCTGTGAGAGAGGTAATACTAAAATCCGTTTTACAAATAAATCATGGAGGAGTCAAACTCATCAGTCCCTAAAGTTGATGCTTCATCACTAAAAACTGGTAAATATCCTCAGTTGTGTACTTAAGACTGAAAAGAGGTAACTAAACAAATGTAGACCCAATGGTTCTCCACCAGGGCCAGTTCTGGCATTGCCTCCCACCCCTCACCTGGGGACATCTGCAATGTCTGGAAACATTTGGATTATCATGATTTAGAGAGGGAAGAAACACTGGCATCTAGTGTGTTGAGGCCAGCAATGCTGCTAAACATCCTACAATGTAGAGGACACCCCCTACCCCCAATCAGTGAATTATGTGGCCCCAAATGTCAGTAGTGCTGAGGTTGAGAAACACTACTGTAGAGGAATGCAGATCTCCAAGGATTATCAGAGCCAGTGACTTTCCAGCTATGTCCATGGTCCTTAAGAGGCCCATCAGGAACTATCTAAGCAAAGGAAAAGAAAGCCAAGAGGATACAGATCTGGACTTAAATCCTCTCTTCACTTCTGTATATTGTGGGGTGGGGGTTGTGTACAAGTATTTGAGTGAAGTGCTCTGTACCTAAAATAATACAACTAGTCAACTCTGTATTTCCAAGGAAAATGGTAACTAGAATTTTCTTTTAAAGAAAGAAGCTATTACCCTTACTACCACTAACTTCCTCCCTATTCTGGCCATGGACCACTCAAACAGCTAGAAAACTTCCCCTGTAAAACAATATGATAAGGATGCCAAGAAGGTAACAAATGAGTGAGACAGGCCAAAAGGAGACAATAGGGAGGGGTGGGGACTGTGGGAAAAAAGATAGCATGGCCTAAAGAGGTCAGTGGTTATCCAATCTAACCTGTTGCAATCAAAGAGACATTGACCCAGTGGAAATCTCCTGGTTTAAAGAGACTAAAACTGCTCTCACTCTAACTTCCACCTACTGGCCACCAGTCTGAATGTTAATCAATGTTACTGTGTGCAGAGGACAAATATTTGCAACCACTATCATGTAACTTCCTTCTTTCTTCACCCATATCCCAAGATTCTTGGCTAAACATCAGGAGGTTATATTTCACTCCCTGATTCTTTTAGCTTTTCCTCACAATACATGATTTTAGACCTTCTCACCATGCCATACATCCTTTCCTGAACGCATCTGAAAAGAGGAATCCTAGAAAAGGTTGTGAGGAGGAGATAAACAGATAAAACAAATTCTGTATTTATCAATTTGTTAATTTGTCTGACTCTAGCAACAATCCTCTAAGTTTCTTATGAAGTGCTATTTCTCCAGAACATCTATCATGCCTGGTATTTGGTAAGCACTCAGTAAATATTCAGTAACTAACTGAATTTTTTAATATACGTGTGTGTGTGTGTGTGTGTGTGTGTGTATTATTTATGCATGCATGCATGCATGCATGCTACATCAGGTCTTAGTTGCAGCATGCAGGATCTCCATTGTGGCATGCAGGACCTTAAGTGGTGGCATGTGGACTTCTTAGTTGCAGCATGTGAACTCTTAGTTGCAGCATGCACGCTGGATCTAGCTCCCCGAACAGGGGTTGAAACTGGGCCCTCTGCATTGCGAGCGTGGAGTCTTACCCAATGGACCACCAGGGAGTCCCCAAAAGAATTTTTAAATCCTGATTAGTTTGCCTGATGTGACCATCCTATTAATAAAGCCAGAGAGTGTGAAGACCTTTTTTACACTATAATATGATGACGGTGCATAGAAGAGAGACTGTCACCATAATCATCACCAGGTCAGTTTTCACATGAACATGTAACAAGCCAAGTCCAGAAAAAGGCAGTGTGCTGCAGTGGAAACAACCTCCAGTTCAGTCTTCTACATCCTCAAACTGTAAATTAATTTGAGTTTCTTTCATTATAATGTAAAGAATTATAAAAACATCACATAAGAGTATATAAACAGTCCGAGAAGAAGAAAATGCACCTTAAAATACCTAAAGAAGACAAGGATGTCCAATCTCACCACTGTATTCAACACTGTACTGGAGGTTCTAGCCAAGGCAATTAGGCAAGAAAAAGAAATAAAAGGCATCCAGATCAGAAACAAAGAAGTAAAACTATCTCCACTTGCAGAAGATATGATCCTGTATATAGAAGATTCCAAAGAAACCCACCAAAAAGTGATTAGAGCTAATAAATGAATTCAGCAAGTTTGCAGGATACCAGATACATGTCTAAAACTCATTTGTTTTCTATACACTAGAAATGAACACTCTAAAATTGAAATTAAGAACATCAAAAAGAATAAAACTTGTCGGAATAAATTTTACAAAAGAAGTATAAGACTTGCACACTGAAAACTACAAAGACATCATAAAAAGAAATTAAAGATCTAAGTAAAAGGAAAGACATCCCCTGTTCACATATCAGAAGACTTAAAATTGTTCCAGTATTTCAGTCTGAACTGATCCTGAGGACACAGAGAAACGGCCGAGAACCCTACAAAGAAAGCTGTCCTTCAAGGTTTTCATTGCCTTATTAATCAACTTTCAAATTCTTTGATCACCATGTAAAGTAAATAGTTTTATTGGCCTAGAGCTCACACTTCCCAATCATTTTTGTAACGAATTGTTAGAACTTTGTTTTATTTCTTACCAAAAAAGGAAATGAAGTAAATTCCACAGGCTTTATTCATGGTGGCTGCTTTGCAGTTTTTTATACCCTTGGTTATTAGACTTTTTTTCTATTACTATATGGCAATAGTTGAAAAGACCAAGGAATTCTGATATACACAGGTTAGTAGATCTTATAGAATAACAGGCATTACTGGTTAAACCATGTCATTTGATACATCGACAAACTCACAAAGCATACTAAAATATCCTGCACTCCAACTTCAAAATTGTAGGAGACTTCTATTGTGTTTTACAAGTCCAGGGAAATACCAAGACACAACGAAAACAGAAACGCACATCAAAGGAAACCGGTGTTCACATTTTATATTTCCTAGCCCGACTCGGCAATCAACCATTACACAGAACCGAAAACAGATAAAAGAATGAAATCCTACCGGCTCATATTTACTACCCAAATCACTGTACGAGGAAGGCTCTCCAAGGCAAAGGGATCTATCACTCAGGCTTGTCAGGTCTCCCCAAAGTAGTTTCTTTCCATGAGATGCAGCAAACTCCCCAATATTCATAAAAGGCTCCATCAATAAAACTGAAAATGTTAAGTGTTTCAGTGAGTTTTGGTGATAAATGCCAGAATATGAGCAACAATTCTGATACCCTGACACTCTGGGTGAAAACTGTCTCATACAGAAAGTCCCAAATTAAAAACAGAGATCTCAGGAAGTGCTTTTCTCTCCCATAATAAGCCTTGGCAGCCTTTCAAATTAAATACTCTATTGTGCAAGGAGCTAATTATGTTCAGATTAAACCCAAAGAATGACAGGAACATTTACTGTACTTTCAGTAATTCTGCCAGCCTTCTATATTCAAAATAAGGTCTTCCTAATTTTGAAAGGTGTCACTGCTAACCCAATAAATTCCACAGAACACACAGCTTGCACAGTTTCAATATTTTGCATACAAAGAGGTTTTTTTTTTTTTTACCAACTAGCATTCATTTTATGTTTTCTCCTTCTTAGCGCCATTATTTTCATTGTTTCCATCCCAGTGCATCAGAAATTTCCATATGTAAACATGGTAGCATCCAGCGAGAGTGTTTCTGACTTGCAAATAAACAATTAATGCCTTTTCTACCAAGGCCTACCCACAACTACTAAACATTATTCTATTTAGTGTATTTTGATTAACCACTCAAATATGATAAATTTCTGCAAGTTGTTTGGTCAGCTGTTTCCTCCCCATTTCTGGTCTAATGATAAACTACAAAACAACCAAAATTGGGCACCTGTGAGGTTTCTCTGCAGTTTACATATTAACCCCCTACTGGGGATCTAAGCATTTGCACCAAAGTTTAAAAACATAAAAATTAACTTCTGAGGGCCAGGCCAGCATTCTCAAATACCTTTCCTCTGCTGCAGATCATCCAAGTTCTCAAAACTTAGGGAATAAGTATACAAACACGAAGTCATGCTTCTGTGCGACTGGTGGGTCCACACTGGTCTAAAAATTAAATAAAAGCCAAAAATTGCAGAATTTAAATATGACTTTTCTTCTTTGCAGATTAAATGTAAAATATTCTTATATCTGGACCCAGACATTTGATGTCTAGGAAGTTACGCTTCAGATACAAAAAAAATTTTAAAGGAATGCAAAAATTGCACAAAACAAAGACTCTATATGTCCTTTCTGATATAAAAATATAGGGCTGAATGAAAAAAACGGGAATATACAGAGAGGAGGAGACATTTATGAATGTAAGTGGGAGACAGTTGAAATTTCCATAAATAAGTAAACTATGACAGATTTTACAAATGTAATATTTTATAGAAATAAATGACAAGGTATAAATACGGGTACTGAGGAAAGCCATGAATTACTTTTAGGTGGGGGAAGAGGAAGGCAAGTTATAGAAAGGCTGTGACAGTGTGATCACATCCTGTTTAATACATGTTACCTATATAGACATATGAACTTGCACCTACCTTTTAACAGTGGAAGGTGGTACAGTAAAAATATAAGGGGGAGTGGAAAAAGGAATTAAGTAGGAGAACGCTCGTTTCTACTTTTCATTATTTAACTTTTGACAGTAAGCCTGTTACTCCTATAATAATTTTTTTAAAAGCCAAGTACTAACTTCAAAACGTTTACTAATGTATCCCCTCTGTAACAGAAATTAATCTGCCATTTAATATTTGGAACTGACACTTTCTTGGTTTTGTCATTCATAAAACTAACACATTTGTTGAACTATATACTTTTATGAAATGCTATTTAAATTGCTATCTGGATGAGCAAACAACAGAAACCATTTAACTTGTTTCGCTCTAGATAATAATTATTGCTTTTGAGAACAACCAATGTATATTGAACAAATTTCAGAATTACAGAAAACTTACGAAAAGAGAATAATTTTCCTCACCCAGCTTCCCCAAATATCATCTTATATAACCACATCCCGATTAACAAAACCAGGAAATTAACATTGGCAAGAAATTATGAACTGAAAGACAGACCTTATTTGAATTGTTCCAGGTTTTCCTTCATGTCCTTTCCTAGTTCCAGAATCCCATATTGCATTTAGTTATTTCTCCCTAGTCTCCTCCTGTCTATAACAGCTTCTGAGGCTTCCCTGGTCTTTGATGATTTTGACAAGAGTCCTGATCAGTTAATATAGAATGTCCTTCAATTTGGGGTGTCTGATGGCATCCCAGGATTGGAGTGAGATTATGCCTTTTTGGCAAGAATACCACAGCAGTGATGATGTGTCCTTCCTAATTACTGTTTTTAATAGTAGAAGAATCTTTCATTGACATTGGGCTATTGAATGCTCAAACTTGTAAGCAGTTTTTGTAATGCTTTTTTTTTTTTGGAGAGAGAAACTGCTTTTAGTCCATCATGATCAAGGCTTTAAAAAGTAGGAAATGGATTTCAGTTATAAGGTTTCCCCACAGCCAGTTGTGTCCCTCACGTTAAGTTCTTATCAAGGGGGAGTCTGGCCCATACTTCACCCTGATTCTAGGCACATGCTGGGAGTGGAAAAAAAAAATCCAACTGTCTCTGCAAGTTTTGTTCTCCAGTTTCATCGCTAGAAAGGAATGATGGCACTTTCAAAAATAAGAATAGAAAGATCTCAGCAAAGGCTTGAAGCCAGTCTACAAAATGTGTGTGTATGTGTCACTGAGGCACATCTCCAAGCAGATAGCCCTCCATCTGATAGATGCCTGAATCGTCAGCTATCCAAGTCCCAAAATATAAATACAGAGCAAACCCCTCTTTGGAGCCATTAGGTAACCATTCTGAAACACTTCCCATTTCCCCTTGTTTATAAAGATGGAAGTTCACTGATTAATCAAGTAGCCTGTGTGATTAAAATTAAAAACATTATGAATCTTTTAAAAGAGGATCCTCTCCCTCTCAGAGCCTTTTGCCTCGCAGATGCCGTTCAAGTACATCTGACACCATCCCCAGGCAATCCCAGGGCCCTTCTGAAATGGTTCCCTGAATGGTGTCAATAGGAACAACTTCTTCAAGCGTCAGTTGCTGAAACAGGAGGCAGAGAAAGATGGCTCCAGCCTCCACGGACACTCAATATTCTAAGCAGGTCTATGCTTTGACATATGATTTCTACACACTGAAAAGAGAGGAAGAAAATGAGAAGAGGGATCAAAAGCCAGAGTAAGTGATTTCCTGAGATCTTTATCCACTTTGAACCTCCCTTCTTTAGATAAGGGCATGTGGCAGAGGAAAAAGAGGAAGGACAATTTCTAAAGGGAACAATTTTCTATCCCTGCTTAGCCGGTACACCTGCTAAAGTCCTAGGATAGTCAAGACTTGATAGGATGACGTATTAAGACCTCTCCTGACCTGCTCTGTCTTTCAGTTCTACCTAAGGTAAGTCTCTGGTGCCAGATTTATTCCACACTGAAACAACGCTGATGCCCCAAACAAGTCCTACAAATTTAAAGTCAGTGAGTGTGTATGACAGAGAGAGAGAGAGACAGACAGAGACAGAGAGAGACAGAGAGAGAGAGAGAGAGAGAGAGAGAGAGAGAGAGAGAGTGTGTGTGTGTGTGTGTCAGTAAAAGGAGAAGGAAGAAGAGAAAAAAGTGTTGTGGGTATTTAAGTGCAAAGGAAGACATTCACCTCTCTGACCCAAAATGTACCCCCACCCCAGAAGCACCTACAAATTTGAAATTATCCTGGTGTCTTTAAATATGTAACCCATCATCAACACTGAAAACCTATTTGCATAAGCTAGATAAAATCCTGGAGAGAAACACATCAAACCCGGTCAGACTTGAGAAGATGAGCTTCCCAAAGTTGGTGGATAGAATCCAGCACAGGCTGCTAGGCCAAGCCCACCTCTCAAGGCCTGGAATAGAGAGAACGGGGGCAGCCCTTGTTTATGACACTGGCCAGGGAGAGCCTGAGCTGTCAAGATGAGTGGAGGGTGGAGGAAAGGGCACTGGCTCAGGGCGCTGGGCTCTGCGTTCTTGTGGCTGGGACACTCTGACTCAGAGCTTCTGTTGCTAGGGTCTGCAAGCGATTTCAGAGTGCCTTTTCCCACAGCAAACTGTAATAATAAAAACAGCCAACATTGATTCTGTGTCAAACACTGTCTAGGATTTGAATCAACAGAAATAAATCCATTCACTACCCTCTACTCTACGGGACAGTGTTTGACAGAGAGGCAAGGCAACGGGGCAGAAGAAGGTTGAGGTTCTTGTTTTGTGTGTGTGTGTGTGTGTGGTTCATGGGCCTCTCACTGTTGTGACCTCTTCTGTTGCGGAGCACAGGCTCCGGACGCGCAGGCTCAGCGGCCATGGCTCACGGGCCCGGCCGCTCCGCGGCATGTGGGGTCATGCCCGGACCGGAGCACGAACCCGTGTCCCCTGGATCGGCAGGCGGACTCTCAACCGCTGCGCCACCAGGGAAGCCCGAAGTTCTTGCCTCTTACCGGCGTGGGCATTAGGGGTGGGAACCGGCGTGAACCCAGAAAAGCTTACTCAGCGTCCTGATCACTTAGCTGCTCATCTACACCGCCCTCGGAACTATCACTCATTCTTAGTCACAATAGAGAGCTAATGGGTAAAAATGTCTTCCTGGGAAGGAGAGAAATGGGATGGAAAAAACTACCTACCTCTCCTCGCCACTCGCAAAAAATATACCCACATTCACACAAAACACTTCACTGTACCGCACATTACCGATTTATTTTCCTGAAGGAAATCATATTTTATAACATAAACATAAATGCCCAATGCAACCCATAACCCATCCTACAGTACTTTTCTTTTTTTCTACCAGCTATCTAAAATTAAGAAAGGTTTCTAATGCCCAGAAAATAATATAACTGACGGCCACAGAGCTACCACCATTCACGTAAGGGGATTTAATGTTTCGTTTTATTTGCTTTAGATCTGTGTTAACATTAAAGATATGAAATGTTATATATAGGTAAAGCTAAAAGCTTAGCCATGTTGATCTATGGGTCTTGTTTATTCATTTTAGCAGCTGCCTGGTCCCCCAAGGTATGAATACACCACATAAATTTACTGACTGCCTGGCGAAAGTTGTTCAGGTTGGAGCCAGTTTCTGCATGACGAGTTGTGCCGTGATGAACATTCCACATGTCGCCCAGGCTACGCAGATCAAGAGGTTCTCTAAGCTACAAATGGAATTATCTGCTCGTGAAGCAGAGAAATCTTCAACTTTAGTGAACAGCTTCCCCAGATGGTTGACTCCATTTGCTCCAACCCAATGACTCTTCCGAAACGGGAAGAGAAAAAAGTCACATCTGCGAACTCAACTGCTTCCCTTTCTGACTCTTCCTCATTCCAGTGATGGATGGGTCTGATTCAAAACCAACTCCTCAGATTTTCTAAAGATGGATCTTAAATGAGAACTATAATTTCAAGGAAAGGCTCTTCCTCTTTTCAAATGTAGTTGTTTTGCCAGCCTGGGTATTCTACTTGCGCCACGACTTCTGGATTCTCCTGGGAACACGCAAACTAGACACGCAGAAGCCTCACACACACCCTGGCCCAGCTCACCGAGAAGAGATTATTATGACCCTTTATATACATATAATGATACACCTCACAGATGATCATGGCGAATATTGAGTGAGCACTTACGAAGGGCCAGGCAAGGCAAGCACTGCCGGCATCATCAAACCAGCCTCAGAACAGTTGTGTGATCCCATTTTACAGATGGGAAAATCGGGGCTCAGAGGGAATAAGTAATTTGTCCAAGATCCGAAAGCTAGCGAGACGCGGGGCCAAACTCTACAAAAGCAATTCATTGTTAACTCCAGAATCAACAATCTTACGTGTTTCAAACACCCGCTGCACTACGGAGACTGTCCTTAATACAAGTGCGTGTTATTTCCGCAGGAAATATATTTATTTGGCCCAATCCACTCCACAGCAAGACGTTTTGAGAAGGGCTTCTCTTACTGAGGTTTCAACAGTAAATGGAGTATATGGGAAAAGCTCTGTGATCCTAGAATCAGCTGCCTGCATTTTGGTTGCATAGAGCGAGGGGGTATTTTCAGCTGTCGAGAGCTTTGAGCTTGGCTTCTGAAGTGCTAGGCAAAACCACTCAGGTTAAAACTATTTCCTCAACCTGCTGCCTGACGACCAACGGCTCCTACCCTGGAATTGACTGGTTAGCAGGACACAAGATGAACTCTAAATCTTAAGGCTAGAGAGAGAAACAGGTCTCTCTCCTTTTCCCCTGTGCAAACTTGTCACTTTTAAGGTATTCAAGCTGGAACTCAACAGGTCCGAACAGGACAATTCAGTCCTGGCAGGAGAGACAAAACAAGTATTTTTAAACACAAACTTTCTTCTTTTCATGAAGGTACTACAGATTCTGTCAAACGATCCACCCCAGGATTCCACTATTAGAAACCTATTTTAGTTTTTCTATGTAATATCATTATTTATTCAACTAACACTTTCCTATCCCATGTTATTTGATTCTTACAATAACCCTAAAAAAACAAAACAAAACCAAAAAACTATTAACTGCATTTTCCTAGGAGAAAAGAGAAAGGCTCAAATAAGTTAAGTCCAATAGGTCTCTCGTGAAGTGCACAGAGGATCAACACAGACACCTCAAAATTGAACAGCAGGGGTTCACAGCGTACCCCTGGCACGTATTAGCTTCATATTCTCAGATAAGTGATTTCATCTCCCCAAGTAAACTACAGTCCACAAGCCAAACACAGTCCAGCCACGCTTTTGTAAATTAAATTTTACTGAAACAGAGCGGCATTCATTCATTTACATAACATCTCATGGCGACTTCTGTGCTACAGCAGCAGAGCTGAATAGCTGCAACCAAAACCAGGGGCCGCAAAAGCCTGAATCAGTTACCATCCAGCCCCTTTCCAGGGAAGGTCCACGCATCCCTGCACTGGGCCTCCTAGAGCCTATCTCATCTCAACACTTACTGAGAAAGGTGTTTACGCAGAAGGCCCGTGCCTGATGAAAGTTCAATCACTGGTGATGACAAGTAGCAGGGACAGAGGACGAGGAGGGTGGCTGGGAGTGGCAGTGGCACCAGGGGGAGGGGAGGACAGGACAGTCACAAGGAGCACCGAAGCGACCGAGCCAAGGACGCGTCAGTCGAGGGGGACTAAGCACACGGCAGACAACTTTGGGTCGCTCGTAGGCAAACACATTAAAACCTCTCTTGGCAGAATCTGAAAAGCGTGCAGTCACCCGAATGAGAAGCAAATATTCCCTTGGGGTTTCAACATTTTTTTTCTTAGTCCTGCAGCCCAAATACAGACACGTAATTCTATTTCTCACGAAGATCTGCCCACAGGCTGACCGCCAGATGTTCTTTGTGCTCTGTGCTTCTCACGAAAGAGGACCATGCCCAGGGGTTTGTAGAAGGACACCCCTAGGTTAAGACAGAAAATGAATTCTGAAATATTATACATGGAGATGCTTCGAAAACGTGGGAAACCTCCTTGCAGAGAGATCTGGGTCTACGCATCTTCTGAACTCAGTCTCTCAGAGACAGTGTCACCGTTTGAGGTGCAAATGACAGCAAATCTATGGTGAACGGACCAATAACAGGTACATCAGAGTAAAAATAAAATCAGCGGCAGGAAAGGCCATAGTGATTGGCAAGTGAAATTCTATCCTCCTGAAAGTGTGCAAAGCAGGGAGGCCACAGAAGAGAATAGGCTTGTTTTACCAAAAAACTTCTTAGAGGTGACGACCTCAAAGCCAGAGATCCCCTAATCCTGCTAAAATCTAAAAAAAAAAATTCTGAGCAAGTCATCAAGGTCTCATCATTATAAGACCTTGTTATAAATGTGCCTGCTGAATTAAATATGAGGCTCTTTCAGGTACAAAGACCAATGCCCAAAGGAATTCCAAATAACACGGAGATCTAGAGAGCCTGGCCCTAGAAACTTCAAAAACTGCCAGAAACAGTATTTGACCTTGACCCTGACTTGTTTGCCTTACTTGTGCTAACTCAAACAAAAAAAATCCATCGCTTTGCAAACAATTTTCTGTTACAAATTAGCCTCAGGGCAATTCTATACACTAAATGTGTTCACTTAGCCCATCAAAACCTTCAAAATCAAACTCACATGGGAAAAATTTAACCAAAAACAGGAGAGAGCCCAGAAGGGGGAGGGGGGAGAGGAACAAAGAAAGGGAGAGGGAGGCAAGAGGGGGCACTGAAATCCAAGGTCCCGGGTGGGAGAACACAGCCCATCAAGGGACAGCAGGGAGGCTAGGGTGCTGGGGCCAACTGGGAGGAATGTGAAGTCAGTAAGACCAACAGGGGCAAGGCTCCAGAAGGCCTTTCTTCTAGAACTTAGGGATTGTGGAATCAACTCTGAGAGAGAAAAGGAAGCACAAGAGGGCTGTGGGCAAAGACGTGACATAAAGGTACCTGACATTCTCTGATGTTGGGGCTCTTCTACCACTGGAAAAGACAGAACATGATCCATTACAGAGTTTCTATGAGGATGATATAACTAACATTTTAAATGGCCAGTCCAGAGCCTGGCACAAAGCCGGGTCTCAAGACATGTCCCTTCTCTTCTCCTTTATAAAGGGAGAATTTGGAGGGCAGAGGGAGGAGGCTTAATTAAAACAGGAGACCTTAAGCACAGGGGTGTGCCTAGCCAATCCTACTTGTTAAACCACATCCACAGGACAGCCACAGAAGAAGGGGACCACATCAGCAACTCATGCTCTACGCTGCCAGGAGAAAGGTGCTCACCCCAGCAAGGCCCCAAGGGCTCAGACTCCCAGTGGAAGAAAGACCACTGCGCTCAAACTTTATAACCCACTTCCAGGCCCCAGGCACAGGTGGGAACTCGCCAATGGGCCTCGCACAGTCCTGGGCTTTCCCTCACCTTCAAAGGGTCAGATGCATGTACTTTTCCTACACAATTCAATTTTGAGTTCCTTAAGAGAAGGGCTATTGTCCCTTGTCTCGGGAACTCCATCACCAACTTGATACAGGATGAATGCTCACGGAATCCCTGAGTTAGGGAGGGAGAGAGAGCTGCACAGAGAGATGGAGAAGAGGTATAGGGTAAGGGCTTGGATTGTTAAGGAGTTAGACCTGCCCAAGGCCCCACTTCTGTCACTTCCCAAAATGATTCCCTATTTCTAACATGAAGATAGGAGTCATGAAAAGATCAAATGAATAATGGATGGGAAGAGCTTAGTGTATGGTTCATAAAGAGCAATGAATAGTGAAAGCTACTGTTATTATAAAACAAAAAGGAGAGAAAGAAGAGAAGGAGAAAGGCTCAGGTTTGGAAAGGTCACCCACTTCGGTGCCTGCTATATATTATATGCACAGCCCCTTACGAACCAGTTACCCAGCAGGGACCTGCTTCCCTTGGCTTTTTGCTTCCACCAATTACCCATTTAACCATTCTCACTTCAGGCAGCCAAGTCAGCTCAACGGGGGCCCCTGGTACGTCTCCATAAGCAGCCACTCCTTGGCCAGGCCAGGCACCCAGCAGGGTGCCATCAACGCCCGCCGCTGCTGAATCACAGTGACAGGAAACCCTGATCGGCTCCAGAAGGAACTTGTGGGGCCAGGAGGCCATCTGGTACAGCTCCCTTCCCAATCCTGGGCAACCTGACGAAGAACTACTCTTGGCTCCAAGGCTGATGTTCGACCCAGCCAACAAGCCTTGCGTCTCCCGTCAAGTCTTGCTGTGATCCCGGGCCCCAGCACTCCCGTGGTCTCTCTTCCCACAAACACAAGTCTCCGCTAGGATAAAAGAGCAACCAGTTCCAAAGAGGGCAAGCAAAACTCTGTAAAACTGTAATTTTTACACACAGGAGCTATGGTCACTTCCCTCTCCTAAATCCCAGCCAGGCGTACTAAAACGGGGATGTGCTCCCCCTTTTCCCTTCCGGTCCTCAGCCCCAGTCTCAGTCCCACACCTGTGTGGACAGGGGCAAGCAGAAGCCTTCCAGTTCCCAACCAACACCACGTCCTGATCCTCTGTGACATTACAGGTACGGAAAGCCATCATGGTCAAGTGCAAATAGAAGTGTGTGTACCAGGGGCAAAAGGAGGGGCGTATCTTCACATGCATCAAGAACAGGAAAGGGGAAGTACAAAGGTTTAATAGACAGTGTCGAATAATAAAATGATATCCGGTGACAGTAATTGGAGGCAGTGTCCCTAAAGAGTGGGCAAAGCAAAGTCAGCCCGTTCCTGGATGCAGCGGGAATGGCACTGGGTGAATTACCCATCCACACATAGAAGCAGGCACAGAGGAGTTCCCTGGTTCATTTGTAAAACTGTTACCATCAGAGCCTTCACAATATCCTTACGTTGGTCCACATAAGATTGAAGATTACACCTATAAACAAACCAGAGCCCCTCTGACTGGCAAAGGAGGCCTGGATCGGCACTGATTTAACTCCACAGACTTGTTATGGCGAGAGCCTACAGGGTGATAATCAGATGTCAGTGCCTCTTGAACAACTGCTGAATCTCAGCATTTCCTAGAAGAGTACAGATAAAGCAGACAGAAAATGACCCCAGTACAACATCCCAGGCCTTCTGTGGCTGCCCCGGCTACAGGGCCATCAGAGGAAATACACTTTATCCTTGGGGCAGTGGGCTCGGCTCGGCGATCTGGCCTCAGGGGCACCAGGCACACACACAGCGAAGCAGGAAAGCTCAGTCAATGAGAAGGCAAACAGGCTCTGCCCTGCTCGTGGAGTGGAAGTAGCTTGCTGCCACCTGCCCTGCCAGCGTGCGGGGTGCCCTAGTCCAAAACAGGATGATTCTATTATGATAAGAGGCCATCTGTATCAGGACAGAGGCCCTGCCCCACTTACTCCACCAAAAACAACAGTCGGGGAATAATGCACAGTCACTGAGCATGGGGTAGAGACTGCCCGAATTCTAATCTTGCCTTCACCACTTACTAGACGTGTGCTTTGGACTGAGAGCTCTAGCACTCCGTTTTCTCAGCTAGGAAATGGGAAGAATAATAGTCCTTTCCTCCCGTGACTTTTAGGGAATACCATTGTATGATGGAAGCACATAGCTGTCTAATTGGTAGCTGCTATTATTATTATTACGGTTACTATCACTATTGTCATGGTGGTTGACACGACAGAGTTGAGAACAGACGCTGAATGAGAGCATTCTAAGTTGCACTGGTTTTGACCCCAGAGATACCCTGGCCATCTACACGAAGCAACTCCCTAGTTTACCTCTGGACTAAAAAGCACCATCATCCCCGCTGATCAGCAGAAATGACCCCTGTTCTCTGGACACCCAGACACAGCCAAATGCTTGAGCCCGCAGCTCTGGAGGGAACAGAGCTGGAGGGCAATGGTCTCAGACTGGGTGGACGAGGGAATGACTGAATATGCCTGGGTGACAGTGGCATGCTGGCACCGACAGCCCTTCCAAGACACGGAAATCTCACAAGAGACCTTCTGCAGAACCACTGAAATAGCACGGAGAGGAACACTGGGGAACAATCCGGGAAGAATGAGATACAGACACTACAGGTTACAAGGAGCAGCAGGATCCCGGGGTCCACTCTGCCTGCTTCCGAGGGTCTTTTTCTCTCAATTTCCAAAGCACAGATGTTGAAGAGAAAACGCCCGGGTTATTAAATGCTCCGGGTGGCTGGTGAGGCAGATTGAAAGACGGCAATGGCAGTGAGGAGATCACAGCTGCAAGGTGAAAAATTAAGAGCTGAAACTAATTCAGTTCACCACGCAAAGCTGAACTTGACAGTTTATTAGAGAAAGATCGAGTGACAAGCAAACGACTCCGGTTTCCTAATCCCCCTGAGATTTGTCTTAAGTCTACCGGAATCCCTGAGATGCTCGACTTAACTGCTTCGCTTACAGTTCAGCATTGGAAGACTGGGACTCTCCACACCCAGTTAACAGGGGTCAGGGGGCGCACGACCCACTGCCCGACCTATCAAAGACGGACATCTTTAGAGACCAGTATCACCAGACGAAGTCCCTACCGTGCTGTGAGATATTAGAACACTTTTGTCTCCTGGGCTATTGAATGAAATCCTGGGCAAATAAAGGAGTAACGTGAAAGAATAGGTCATAATTACGTGGCAGGAAAGAATTCTACCACCCTAGCTAACATTCATTGATCATTACCAATGACAGGGGCACAGGGAGGGACTGCTTGGCTTTGTTCTCATAAAAATCTCATGTGGTAAGTAATTTTATTATCCCCAATTTACAACAGAAGAACAGGAGATGCAAAGAAGTTAAATGACTTAACTAGGTGTCTAAAGTTCCAGAACTTAGGAGAGGGTACAATATAGGATTGGGACCCAGAGCTACCTAGCTCTACTGCTATCTTCCTTAACCAGCATGAACCTAACCTTGGGCAACGTGTTCAGAGTTGGCACTGATGAGTGAGTTCTGCTAAATACATAAGGCACCTCTGAGGTTCATTCCAGGTTAACATTCTTACTGCTGAACTCTCTTCTAGTGAAAGTGAAAAAAAGTTGAATTGCACACGCACTACACATGCAAAGCTGACCTTTCTTTTACCAGTTTAAATGACCTGTTCAGTATTTAATGAAAACATGGGGAAAAAAAAAAAAAAAAAGAACTCATCCAAGGCTTGCAAAGAGCAAGAAGGAGCAGAGCCCTGTCTTGGCAACCCAAAGTCATGTTGTTCAAGGTAACGTGGGACTCCGGAGCCCCATGATGGCAAGCCAGGATAAACTGTCTTCCACAGCAGGTAGGCAGAGAAGATTAAGGGAAATGTGGAGGCATCCTTCACCGATTACAAATTCCTGACCTGTAGACACCTGTCACTCCAGAGGAGTGCCCTGATGAAGAGCCTGCAACAGCTAGGAATTAAGTCTATGCTATTAAGACCTGCAACTAAATACACTCTGATTTGGTCCTGAAGTTTAAGCAATAAAATTCCCACTAGATTTTTTCCCCTACATATTATTTAGAAAATGTTCAAACATACAACAAAGTTGGAAGAATTTTATAGTGAACACCTAAATGCCCACCACCTAAAAGCTCTTGTTCACATCACCAAGGCAGGTGCACAGGTCAGGCAGGAGAGGGGTGAAGAAAGGTGATTCCACAGCACCAGGTCACTGTCAACTTAGTATCAGACACGCCCACCCCGTGTCTGAACCTGATCACCAGCAACCCGAGGAGACTGGCTGCTTTCATCAGGGGCACTTCCTGTGTCTCCACGAGAAATTCCGGGCAACTGCACTGTCTCATCAACCTCGAATCAGAAAAAGCCAGCAGGTCTTCTACTTCATACCCACAGATTTTACTCACTGCGAAAACTGAAGGGGTGTCTGGGGATCACCTAGTGAAATCTAATCTTTTATTTCATATTGAGGCAATTAAGACCCCAAGAGGTTCAATGTCACACCCAGGATCATATATTAGGAAGGAACTTAAAACTTTCCAACAAGCTACCACCTTAAGTCTTTGCAGAAATACTAATTGGGCTGATAGCAGACAGACACTAAGAAACAGGAGGGAAATGCCTTGCAATGGAGTTTCTACGAACAGACCTAGAAAACAAAGCCCAGATAAGTAAAAGGTAACCGTATTCTGCCACTCTTTAAGTCTGGGAAACACCCACATTATTAAAAATAACCCTCTAATAGTAACTAGGGTTCCTTGGCCAAAGTTCAAGGGAGACCATTTTTCTAGGTGACAATATAAAAAAGTTTGCAATACATTTATTACATGATGATGCAATTTCAAAGTGTAAGAATGCCTTCAGCCTCTGCTGATCTCCCACCTTAATTCGGCCCCTATAAAATCCTTTCAATCTAATTTCACAACTCATAATGCATGTCTGAACCAGCAGTGCACCCCTACCATCAGGGTACGCGGCAGAAATCGAAATAGCATAATAAAACCCAGCGGCATCGGCATGCACCAACTGCCCTACCACAGCCAAGACCACCGAGGAGCGCCCCAGCCTCCAGAAGGAAGCCCAAGCTGACTGAGTATATGCCAGCACACGTTCTCCTCTCCCATTTCTAATTAACACCAGCCTACGCCTTCCTATAAGGCTTGCGAAAACTACTGCGACTGATCCGGGCTCACCTAGAGCTGAAAATTACTTTGCCAATAGCAGAAAACAATACTCTCCACCTAAACAACAACAAAGGCGAGCCTCTTTGGTGGCCCCTGCGTCATCTTTTATGTAGAGCCTTTCCGCAAAGCTTTGAAGACAAAGGACAGGACTCCATGAACAGCACTATGGAAAGAAAGTCAAAGGCAAACAGCATCTTCTGCCCGCAAGGGTTGCCTCCTACCCTGGTACCTTGAATCAATGTCTTTGCAGGGTTTTGTTTTCGGGCCCCCAGGTTGACAAAAGCTTCGAGGAGCCATGTCTGTGCCAATTTTTTTGGACGCAATAAAAGCTACTCAGTGGACATTCTGGAGAACGACAATTATAGCATACAACCTGCCTTTGACAACCTATGTCACTGAAATGATCGTAATAAAAGCTGGCTTCCTAAAGGACCGTCTTAAAATAACAGTCCATATTTTCTTAAATTGGCAAAGGAAGAAACCGCTTATTGATTGATATACTCAACGATTTGGGTGATTCACGAGAAAATTGGACTGAGTGGAAAAAGCCAATCCAAAAAGGTGACTTACTGTATGATGCCATTCATATATTATTTTGAAAGGACAAAATTTTAGAAACGGCAGATAGATTAGAGGTTGCCAGGGTCAGGGATTGGAGGCTAGGAGGAAGGTGGGTGTGGGTATAAAAAGGCAACACAGCGAACGCTTGTGGAGTTGGATCCATTGACTGTGGTAGTGGATATAGGAACCTACACAGGTGATAAAAATTATATAGAACTTAATATGCCCACGTGTCAATGTGCACACATTTGCGAGTGTGTGCACACACACACAAGTACAAAAAACCGGAAATCTGAGCGTGACGGGTGGATTGTATCAGTGTCAAGGTCCTGGTTGTGATATTATACCTTAATTCTGCAAAATGTCACTAATGGAAGAAACTAGGGAAAGTATACAACTACATGTGAAGCATCAGTTACCTCAAAATTTTAATTTTAAAAAATCAGCTATACCTCTATGCCTTAGGGGAAAAAAGCCATTTTATCCGCCTAATGGCAAGGAAGGAATTATCTAAGAGTCTATGACAGCAGAGGAAAACAAGAGCAGTTGTCAACAAGATGAAATATAATGATTGGGGGACATACTAAAATTTAAGAGAAGGATTTTCTTCTCAGTCCAGCACTCATATCAACGATTTCAATTTCACATCCTACCTTGAGGCAGAACTTTTCACTTTGAAATGGATATAAAATGTTTCCTCCTGTGTATCTCAATGTCTTTACTAGCATGACAAAGCAATCATTCACGATTTTATGGACTGATGTACAAACTGGAATCCCTCAGTGTTTTTCCAGATTTTATCAAATTTTAAAAGGAAATGATGATTTAACAAATAATGTGTTCTACTGCTCAAAACTGAGGGCACAAGAGAAGAAGAGCTGGTGCTAGGTTAAGGTCATTAGTTCTTACAACTATTCAACACACTTGTCGTTCACCAGCCTTTCCATTCTTAAATTCTCTTGCTTATTTCAAAGAAAAAAATATCAAGAGTCTTGACCAGTTAAGTAGTTAACAAACCAAACTCCTAGCAGCCGTAACTATGGATTCCCCCAGCGGCCTCAAGCAAGAAGCTCTCCTTTTATCAGTTGTATACAGGTCTCCCATATGATTTTGCTTGAACAAAGTTTTCCATACCTAAAAGAAGGAGAAAAAGGGGGACAGAGGTATGGGAAGAAGTAAGACTTTATTTCGTGTTGACTCTGATTTTTCCTTGCTGTGACATTCCATGATTTGAGATAAAGGGTAAATTGAAACGAGACCTGGTTTGGGCTCCCGGATTTCAGACTATACTACAAAGTTACAGTAATCAAGATAGTATGGTACTGGCACAAAACAGAAATATAGATCAATGGAACAGGACAGAAAGCCCAGAGATAAACTGACGCACATATGGTCACCTTATTTTTGATAAAGGAGACAAGAGTATACAATGGAGACAAGACAGTCTCTTCAATAAGTGGTGCTGGGAAAACTCGACAGCTACATGTAAAAGAATGAAATTAGAACACTCCCTAACACCATACACAAAAATAAACTCAAAATGGATTAAAGACCTAAATGTAAGGCCAGACACTATCAAACCCTTGGAGGAAAACATAGGCAGAACACTCTATGACGTAAATCACAGCAAGATCCTTTTTGACCCACCTCCTAGAGAAATGGAAATAAAAATAAACAAATGGGACCTAATGAAACTTAAAAGCTTTTGCACAGCAAAGGAAACCATAAACAAGATGAAAAGACTACCCTCAGAATGGGAGAAAACATTTGCAAATGAATCAACGGACAAAGGATTAATCTCCAAAATATACAAGCAGCTCATGCAGCTCAATATCCAAAAAACAAACAACCCAATCCAGAAATGGGCAGAAGACCTAAGTAGACATTTCTCCAAAGATATACAGATTGCCAACAAACACATCAAAGTATGCTCAACATCACTAATCATTAGAGAAATGCAAATCAAAACTACAAAGAGGTATCACCTCACACCAGTCAGAATGGCCATCATCAAAAAATCTGCAAACAATAAATGCTGGAGAAAAGGGTGTGGAGAAAAGGGAACCCTCTTGCACTGTTGGTAGGAATGTAAATTGATACAGCCACTATGGAGAACAGTATGGAGGTTCCTTAAAAAACTAAAAATAGAACTACCATACGACCCAGCAATCCCACTACTGGGTACATACCCTGAGAAAACCATAATTCAAAAAGAGTTATGTACCACAATGTTCACTGCAGCTCTATTTACAACAGCCAGGACATGGAAGCAACCTAAGTGTCCATCGACAGATGAATGGATAAAGAAGATGTGGCAAATATATACAATGGAATATTACTCAGCCATAAAAAGAAACAAAATTGAGTTATTTGTAGTGAGGTGGATGGACCTAGAGACTGTCATACAGAGTGAAGTAAGTCAGAAAGAGAAAAACAAATACTGTATGCTAACACATATATATGGAATATTAAAAAAATGGTTCTGAAGAATCTAGGGGCATGACAGGAATAAAGACGCAGACCTACTAGAGAACGGACTTGAGGACACGGGGAGGGGGAAGGGTAAGCTGGGACGAAGTGAGAGAGTGGCATGGACATATATACACTGCCAGTTGTAAAACAGATAGCTAGTGGGAAGCAGCTGCATAGCACAGGGAGATCAGCTCAGTGCTTTGTGACCACCTAGAGGGGTGGGATAGGGAGGGTGGGAGGGAGACGCAAGAGGGAGGAGATATGGGGATATATGTATAGGTATAGCTGATTCACTTTGTTATAAAGCAGAAACTAACACACCATTGGTAAAGCAATATACTCCAATAAAGGTGTTAAAAAAAAAAAAAGAAGTTAGAACACTAACCATTGAATAAACGCAGAAGAAAACTGATAGAAGGAAATAAAAAGTCAATAAAGTAAAAACAAATCATTTAAAATAAATAAATAAATAAAATCAGACCTGGTTTGAATCTCAGCTCTGTGATTCAGTTAACAGTGTGACATGAGCTAGTTCATAATCCTCCTTGGGACTCAACTTCCTCATTCCTACAAAATTATTATACGGATTCCAGTGAGAAAATACTCCCTAAGGTCTTAATGCCTGGCACGTAGTAGGTGCGTAATAAATGATCAAAAGTATTCTGAGGATGAAGCATCCAAGCATCTTTAAATATTTTATAACGTTAATGTTGGGAATTCCCTGGCAGTCCAGTGGTTAGGACTCAGCAGTTTCACTGCCGGGGGCCCAGGTTCAATCCCTGGCTGGGGGACTAAGATTCCGCAAGCCGCACGGTTAATGTTAAAATGTATTTTAAACAAAATTAGTTTGAAGAAGAAGGCTATCGCTCTTTTTGAGAATCTCCACTAGATTTACCTTTATTCCACTTCAAGTTTTTAAAAAACAACCCCTAAGCAAGTCATATAGGCACAACCATAAAAATCTCAATACTCATTCAGGAAATTTTTTGTCTTTACCTTCTAATTTTTTCATCACGACCTGCATATGCAAAACACTGTAAGTGATGTTTACCAAAACAGGAACAGAAGAGGACAGTCCTTATTCTTAAATTTATTAGTGGACAGTTCATTAAAAGGCGTTTGTAATGAACTAGTCTATCATGCAAGATATAGGCACCAAGGTAATTATCTTTAAAATTCAATTTATAGTCTGATCCAATTACACATGAAGGCACCATAATTAGAAGTTTAGGATATTTTACGAGTACAGTAGAGGCACTGGGCTGCCACAACCTCAGCTCCCCACAGCTGACATCTGGTGATGACGTTTCAACAGAAGCCACATATAATACTAGTGAGCTTCTTAACTAAAGTACTAATAGTGAGGAAAAATTCATTTACCTGCTCCAAAAATTACACATGGAACACCTAATATCCTAGAAACGCCAAAAAATGTGTTCTTCTGTACTGCACTGAAAAAATAATTGACATTTCAATGTTAATTTGGTTTATTCCCATGATGATATAGTCTTTATATTATGAACACTATATTATTACAGGCTATTTTCCACTAAGTGGCAAATTTGTACTTGTTTTTAAGAATAGAATTCTAACAGTAGAAGCACTGTCAAAGTAGAATATCCTTTTAAAAGAAATAAGATAAAAGGAGTTGGCGATATTGCTAATAAAAATGGGTTGAAATACATTTACTCGTAAAACTATCTTCTCCGTCCACTTTCTGAAGCAGCTTTTGGTAGTAGTGTGCCACCTATTGTTACAAAATGAGCTTCTAGACTTGAGGTTTTCCTATTCAGTACTACAAGGAAGCAAAGCATCCTACTGTCTTTTTCAAGATAATGAGTGCTTATTTTCCTTCATGCTTTCCTGTCACTTCCAACAACTGAAATACAAATGGGCTACAGAGAAAATAACCTTTTAAAAAATGTATTACAACCAATTTAAAGCATGCATTAGTTTAACCCAGTGGATATCTTACAGGGGTGATTTTTGCCACTGAGGTATCTGGCAATGTCTGGAGGAATTCACAAGCGTCAAGACTGAGGTGCGGGGATACTGGCTTCTAGTGGGTAGAGGCCAGGGATGCTGCTAGGCATCCTACAGTACACAGAATACCCCCTCTCACAAGGAAGAATGATCCATTCCCAATATCCATAGTGCTGAGGCTGAGACGGCTGGATTTAACTAAAACCAGTGTCATTTCTTCCAAAGGCAAAAGAAAGCCATATTTGATTGCAGAAAAAAATACAGAAGTTGGATTCACAGACCCAACATTCAACAGCAATATGTTAATTAAAAGCAGATAAAATATTAGGAACTTCAGCACTCTTCCCAAGATTAGAATAAAGACACCAGTAACAGCCCCCCGTGAGCAACTTATAATTCAACCACTTAAAAAAATTAAATCAAATGTTGGCCAACTAGGCCAAAAGCCATATAATGCATAAGACCTCAACTTGACTTTGTGATTGGTCCCCCAAGCTGACTCTCGCAACCCTTGAAGTATAATAATTCTCTGGCCATACCCAAGAATCATCACTGTCAGTGTGGCATGCTGGGGCACAGGCAGTAAATGGCACGTGTACCACACTTGGTCATCTCCCCTCTCCCATTCATGACAGACATCATTAATGAATCAAAGTCTTAGAATCTTTCTCATGTGGTGCTCCAGTCCACGGAACTGGAATGGAAGATGTTGTCTACCTGGCATCCATGATGAGATACGATTTCAGGACGGATGGGTTCAAGTCTTGCCTTGACCACTGGCGAGCTGTATGAACTTAAGAAAGTCACTTCACCACTGTGGGTCTACTTCCTTCAGTTATATGACACACCTTAGGGATCTTTAAAGGGTCTTTTAATTCTAACTCTAAACAAGATGTTACAATATAGCATTTCTAGAGTAATGAGGTATTTGTACTTCAACTGCAGAACTGCTAAATACTAAATGACTGAGGCTATGCGAACAGAGTGAAGAAGAAAGATTAGACACACACAGGAATAGGAGAGTAGGATGGGAATTGACCAGAAAAAGAAATGACCAACAGAATAAGGGCATTTATCTTTAAAAGTAAAGGAACAGCATGCGATAGTGGAGAAAATGCACTGGGATTAGATTCTTAGAAGACCTCACTTTGAGTAACCACGTCGTAGAGCAGTCATGTGTCTGTGACTTAAGATAAACGATTTTACCTCTCTCTGATGTTCCGTGTCCCAATACACAAAAAGGGCTAGTCCTATCTGCCCAGCCCTTATCACAAGACTTTCTCTTGATTAATTGCTGAATCTTCAAATGGCCATCAAGAGCAGCATGATGGAGTAGTTTATGGATTATCCACACTACAAAATATTACAGAGCTGCAAAGTGAATACGTTAAAGCTGTGTGCACCAAACTGGAGTGATATTCATAAACTACTTTTTAAAATAGCTAGTTGCAGAGGAATGTGTATACTATAATCCCATATTCATAAGCAATGAGAAAATGAATCAAAGATATGTAAATACATACATGTGCAAGCCATAAGAAAAAAGTGTGAGGGATACATCCCAAAATGTTTAGCATTGAGGTTGGAGTGGTAAAACAGGAGTGATAAGGAAAAAAAAAAACCTGTGGGTTAGACTGTGAGCCCCATTTGTAATACCACCAACGATTTTTGGTCTTGGAAAGTAAATTAGACGTTGCCAGGAGCCGGGGTGGGGGGAAACGGGGCGGGGGGGCGAGGAGTGGAAAGTGACTGCTTAATTGGCCTGGAGTTTCCCTCTGGGGTGATGAAAAGGTTCTTGAACTAGATAATGGGGCTGGCTGCATCACACTGTGAATAAACTAAGCGTCCCTGAACTGCACAATTTTAAGTGGTGAAAATGGTAAATCTTACATTATATGTATTTTACAATTTAAAAATTTGTGATCTTAATGTTCTATGTAAATAGAGAGATTACGATCACTAAGGCCTCCACCAGTAGATACGGAAGCAACAAAGGAGAGAGTAACGGGAGGAAAGGAAAGGAACTCTGAAAGCTCTTCTAGAAGTACGAAGAGGTGGAAACCGAGGTGAGCCCAGAGGGATATTTAGACATTTGATTTCCCGTAACTCAAGGGAAACCCAACCCCAGGCTCCACAACACCCTAAGATCCAGCAGGTGTCTCCCCACCTCAGCTTCCTTGGTTTAACGCCTGTCAGCTCTTTCCCATGTCCTGCAGAACCCCCTGCCAGACACTGTTCAAACAACCTGAGGCTTTCAACCTCAGCAAGCTTCCTATTGTGAGGCCTGAAGCACTATTCAAACCAAGAACATGAGAAATAAAAGAAATTATTATAATTATGTATGTGCTTTACTTTAAAAATGTCTATCCTGTCATATTACTGTAGATCTCTGAGTAAAACATTACAGAACTATAGAGTCTACTTTAACATGAACTTTTTAGAGCTATTTCAAACTGAGTTTTGCAGTTTTAAATAGAAAACCAAAATATAGAAAGTAAAATTCTGTAAGACTCCAAGGAGCCAGAGAATTCTAGGATACACTCTGGAAACCACCAGGCCTGGGCAAGAATCCTGTTGTTTTAGAAGGATATGAGAGCATCTCCATCTACACTATGAAAACATAGATGAGATTACTTTCAAAAGACTGAACGCGTAAGTTGCAATGAGATGATCACAAAACCCGTGGTTCTCAGAGAACCACTTGGGGAAAAAGTCCTACAGAAAGAAAAAGGGGTTGGGGCAGAGATGAACGATGAAAAGGGTCCAGCGGTGAACGCTTTATATCCTACCACCGTTACCCCCTAGGTGCCCATGTCTTAAGGCAGGATCACAGAGCTTAGCAGTATTTTTTAGGGCCCTAAACATGGGTCTGGACACAAAACAGGCAAGGAAAGGCTTGTTATCAAACATGAGAACTGTACAGTAACTGTGCTCTCCTTCCAATTCAATGAAAATAAGAAAAGGCTAAATCACAGCTCTCTCTAAAAAGAATCCGTATCTCAATCAACAAGCAGCTCTCCAGCTTCACTAGAAAAATTAATGCAAATATTTGATTAAGTCAGCAAAGTGGGAGAAAAAGATGAAAACGAATGGAATTTTGCATCGTAAATTCAAAAGTGTAAGATATACCTAAGACAGACATACCTACAGCTTTTTCTAGAAACCAGAAATATAACATATCCCTCTCCATGACTCTGTCAGCATTCTCCTTCTCTACACATCCCACATCATACATTCTTAGGATATGTGGTTCTCCAAAGCATAATACTCTGACCTGACACCTGGTTTAAAACTCAGGTAAGTACTGCCCACAGGGAATGCTCATATTACAGGAAAAGACCTATTTACGTCTTACCAATGTCTGTTCACTAGAACAGCTCTTAATAAGCCTGCACATTGCTAATGTTATATAAATATATATGTGTATATACATAATACAAGACACTCGTACAGTCATCCTACTAGAGCAAGTTAAGAAACACACACACACACACATATACACACACACATATACACACTGTGTGATTCCATTTTTAAACTGTTATCCCAGGTTCTGGGCTTATCTTATAATCGTTGTACAGCATGCCTGAAAGATAATCCACCATGACAGACTCTCGAGAAAGGTGAACACAACCCTCATGACAACTTTAGAACTGACCAGAATAAGAGAAAGTCGGACCTCTTGGAAAAGCACAGTGAACAACGCATAAAATGCCTCCTTTCTAAGGTTATTTTTAGACAACGGCGGAGGGAGAGAGAGAAAAAGAATATCTAGTATTGTCTTTAAACATCTTAGAAAGAAGGCTGTTAACACAGATGGTTTTGTTAAAACTGTCTAAAATCAAGTCCCCAAATCATCAGAAATATGTTCCCATCAACCAAAAATAGAGCCTCAATTGTTATCGGTTCTGTATTTGCTGTCAAGTATTGCAATAACAAATTACCTCAAAATTTAGTAGCTTGAAACACTACCATTTATTACATAGCAATTTCTGAGGGTCAGCCGATCTAGATAACCACAATCATAAAACAGGAGAGGGGCTTCCCTGGTGCAGTGGTTGAGAGTCCGCCTGTCGATGCAGGGGACGTGGGTTTGTGCCCCGGTCCGGGAGGAGCCCACATGCCGCGGAGCGGCTGGGCCTGTGGGCCCATGGGCCATGGCCGCTGGGCCTGCGCGTCCGGAGCCTGTGCTCCGCAGTAGGAGAGGCCACAACAGTGAGGGGCCCACATACCGCAAAAATTAATAAATAAATAAATAAATATAAATAAAACAGGAGAAAATTATGTGGCTCCAATTTTAAATGATTATTTCTTAACCATACCTTCTAATTTTTTACTTTCAAAATTATGCCATCGAAGGACAAAAGAACAAACTGAGTGTGCTAGCAATACCAGAACCCCAGTCAGAACATTGGTTTCTATCGTTTTAAATAAGGAACCGTAAACCCACCAAAATGAGTCTAATAATTCCAAGTCTCTTAATGCCAATTCTCAGTCATTTAAAAATTCAAATGTTTTACAGGTACTTCACCTTAGTCTAATTCTTTGAAAATGTTTAATTCGAACAACCAGTTCCCCAACCATGCAAGTAAACATGTGAAAACCAAATTTTGAAAATGGTAGGTACTGATAAAATAAGCTATAAAATATATTTGTCAATGTATTCAGTGGCAGTAGATATTGTGTGTTTTCTGGTCAACCAGGATCCGTGTCCCGCCTTCTGCTCAAAGCAGCTGGATTTCCTTTCGCATAGCTCTGTTTTTCCCAACTAGGTCTTCTCTTGATGGACCATTCAAGCAAGATATGCACCTTCCCCTATACCAGGCCTATCGTGCAACCGAGAGACTTTTAGACACAAACAGTGCAAGTAAGTTTGGAGCCGATTCACCCCACAATCTTACCCTTTTTAAGCTGGCTTTTTCAGCTTTCCCAGGATTTTCACCAGCTCCCCTATCTTTCTGCACTGAAGTCCATCTTTCTTTAAGTTTAGCCAGAGTAGACTTCTGCTGTTTGCAACACTGACCGATACAGCAGCAGTTAATCTTATATTATCTGTGGACTCACTGGGAGCAGCATAGAGCAGATGTGCACCAGCCAGGGCACTCTGCCATCAGTGAGCAGGCAGAAAGGCGGACAGGAACTGTTAGCATTCCAAGAAGCCCACCTAACATGGCCCCGAGCTCGTCGATGCTGTCAGCTCTAAGAAACCTAGTAGCAGGCACCCATGGGCGCTTCCTTTATCAGACACATCACAGGGAAGCAAAACTGCGATCTACCTTTAAATGCATCCTGTTTCATACAAAGGCACGTTTTGCTTTGCCAAAGGGTCCTGAAAATTTGCTGAAAGATGGTGCTCTCGTTTTTGCAGTGTCTACTAAAATTTTACATGTGCCTCCCATAAACAATAGCACATGTGTACAAGGGGGCAGGGTAGACAGGTGTTCAGTCAAGTATCTTTCTTAATGTCAATAAAACAGAAACAATCTAAACACCAAGTAATGGAGAAGCAAATAAACAACGAAACAGAGCCGCAGGAAGAAAATATCTATGGAGCAGTTTTAACACACGAAGCAAATGTGTATGAACTAATGTGGACAACATACGCAAGGCACAAATAGGGCAAAAAGTCAATTTTTAAAAGCATAATATTTATACACAGATACATACACAGAATCATACATAGTATACCTTCTACATTTAAAAATAAAGAACAGGACATTAAATATCTCCCAAAGGGATATGAAAACACTCATATAACATATTAAAAGCAAAATACTAGTATTCACAAAACCACTGATAGCTTTTGAGAGGAAGGAAAAAAAGGGCCTGGGATTAGGAAACAAATTGAGGAATGCGGTTTGTACAAACCATTTCCATTCTTTTCTTTTTTTTTACCAGCAGTATATAACCATGTGTTGCTTACAATAATTAAAAATCAATCATGAAAATATAGTAGCCTGAAAAAGTTCAGGTCAGCTTAAGTCAATTCAGCTACAAGAACTTTGCAGAAACAGACCCAAAATATAAAAGGAGTTTCAACCCATTATGGAAAGATTACTCCAGGCACAAAGACTGGAGTTAGCTAGATAAGCAAGCCAATCCTTCTGAAGCTGCCATGGGTATACCCACCATATGTTTTATGAAGAGTTTTGGCTACTATACCTTAACCAAAAAAAACTGAATGTCTAAGTACAGTCGCTTTTGCTTACTATGTAAACTTCCCTCACACATTAACGGTCTCCTCTTCCATCAAGTTCATCCATTCTTTTCAATAAAAATAAGCAGTCCCTGGGCTTTAGGTGGTCACAGCAAATCACGCCCTCAGCAGTTATGCTATCCTGTTCTATTTCAAATCCGTTTTCCAGGGAAAGCTTTCAAATAGTTTAAATCATACAGTGCTCTTTTTCCTCAACTACCCTTATCTTTTCACGGCATTTCCAGTTTATAAAATAAAGCCCTGTAAAAGTATTCATGAATTTCCCATGCAGCAGGTTCCAATACTTTATTCAGGTAAGAAATGTGTAAATCAAACCGTCCACCATTACGCTGATTTGAAAGGACTAATTGTGGCAGTGGTTTTCTAAAGAATGTTATCTATTTCCATCCTGTACAAATTTAGGAGAAACTGTGGTTTCCTGTTCCAGGGTGTTGTCCAAAAACCACTCTACAGAAGTCTGCAAAAATAATCCTTGGCGTTTTGTTTCAAGAGGAATACTTGGAGTGTTTCCCACTGAGAAAGGAAATGGGCTTGTCCCGACTGCAAAAGGCCCCATGTATGCCAAAGACTGAGAGAACAAACATCATTTTGGTTTTAACCACGTTTAATGAAATTGTTCTTTCACAAGCTCTCTGGGAGGGGGGATGTGCTGTGACATCAGATAAACTCAGGCTGATCGGAAGCCAAGTGGGTCTGTTCTGAGACTTCCCTAAACCTCACTTTCCTCACCTCTGTTACACCTGCCTCTTTAGAAGATTTATTGTTAAGGATTAAAATGAATGCCTTGAGCTGAGCAGAATACCTGGCACACAGTAGGCCACAATAATGGTTTTATATAACACATACAAACACATACGTACACATATTTTTTCATAAACAGAGTACTAGAATGAGTATAAAACAAGAAACAGTATACTGAGTATTTAGGAAAGGGTATACTGAGTATTTAGGAAAGGGTAGTACTTTATGTTCCGTATTCATTATAGGAATGACTACAGCTAAACAAAACGTTTAATGAGTAAAAGTAGTCTGAAATAACAATTCTAATAAAAGATAAAATAACTTTTCAAGATATTAGTCGCTATAAAAGGTCTATTAAAGATACACTGGGGTTTCCCTGGTGGCGCAGTGGTTGAGAGTCCGCCTGCCGATGCAGGGGACGCGGGTTCGTGCCCCGGTCCGGGAGGATCCCACGTGCTGCGGAGCGGCTGGGCCCGTGAGCCATGGCCGCTGAGCCTGCGCGTCCGGAGCCTGTGCTCCGCAACAGGAGAGGCCACAGCTGTGAGAAGTCCGAGTACCGCAAAAAAAAAAAAAAAAAAAAAAAAAAGATACACTGAAGTGTAACCCTACTTTCAAAAGGACATCCTTAACCTGAAAAGGTAAAAAATGCAAACAGTCCTCAGCAAATTCCCTTTAATTTTGACTCACTGAAGGCCAAGTTTGCAAACAGAGGCATTTCAGAGCTGAGAGGCCAGGAACACAAACCGTTTTCTCTTGACCAAGGGCCTTCAGCGCCTTCCTAGAATCCAAGGTATAACCTCTTGAAACGAGGGCAGAGACTGCAGAAAGGATGGCGACTTTGCCCCATCAGAGGTCACAACCACTGCCAGCAAACTCAAATCCCCTCCAGGAGGAAGGGCAGACTCCCCAGGAAGGTTTTCACCTCTACTCTAAGGAGGCTTTTTGCTGCCAGCCCTGTGCCCCAGACAGGTTCTCAGGTATCCACTCTCCAGGCAAAGGAAAGGGTTCATGAGAATTTCACAGTACATCTTCAGCCATGCCTGGGAACGAGAAAGGGCTCTGGGACCCTTCCACATGATGAAGCAGTCATAAAACTAGAGCACCAAACCCTCATCTGCCCCGTCTATTTACAGCTCATGGGGTAGGGGACGCAAGGAGTCTTGCAAACCCTTTTATACAGTCTGAAGAAGAAAACAAGGGGCAAAAGCAGAGGTGGATACAAAGGGAAGCTCTCTATATAGAATGTAATGATGTAAGAGTTTAACCAGGGAAGCAGAATCAGAAATTCTTCCTGCACAGAAGACAAGACTGTCTTGGCCGCTTTCTCCATCTCCTCCAGAACAGGAAGTCTCCCTGAATACTTGGCTGTCTGACCAGCACAATTTGAAGCAGTTGGGGTTTTTTTGTTGTTTTTTTTAACTTTTAAGTCACTTACGTGTTTTTGCCCTGGATTTCAGGACAAAGAACATACTTCATATAACTCATTCAACCTTTTGTACGTTTTTTTTAGCTTAAGCTATCAGCAGCCTGGAATCTCCTGAAGAGTACTATCCAGCAGAACTTTCTGTAATGAGAGCAACGCTCAGTCTCTTCACCATCCAATATAGGAGCCACTAGCCTACCACGTGGCCACTTAGTCCTTTGAAACATGGCTAGTGAGAGGAGTATATTCATTTGTGCTTTGCTAGGGCTGAGTAACAAAGTATCATAAAGTAGGTGGCTTTAAAAATGTACTGTCTCGGGCTTCCCTGGTGGCGCAGTGGTTGGGGGTCCGCCTACTGATGCAGGGGACGCGGGTTCGTGCCCTGGTCCGGGGGGATCCTGCATGCCGCAGAGCGGCTGGGCCCGTGAACCATGACCGCTGAGCCTGCGCGTCCGGAGCCTGTGCTCCGCAACGGGAGAGGCCACGACAGTGAGAGGCCCGCGTACTGCAAAAAAAAAAAAAAAAATGTATTGTCTCATGATCCTGGAAGCTAGAAGTCCAAAATCGAGGTGTGATTCCTTGTGAGGGCTGTGAGGAGAATCTGTCTCATGCCTCTCTCCTAGTTTCTGGTGGTTTGTAGGCAATCTTTGGCATTCGTTGACCTATAGAAGCAGCACCCTAATCTCTGCCTTCCAGTTCACATGGCATTCTCCTTGTGTGTGTATCTGCAACCAAATTCCCCCTTTTCATAAGGAAGCTCGTCATCCTGGATTAGGGGCTCATCCTATTCCAGTATAATCTCCTCTTAACTAACTATACCTGCAATGACTATTTCCAAATAACTCTATTTCCAAATAACTCTATTTCTGAGGTGCTGGGGGTTAGGACCCCAACATATAAATTAGCAGAGAATGCAATTCAAACCGCAAGCCTGAGTATCTTTTTTTTGTTTTTACACTTTTATTGGAGTATGGTTGATTTACAATGTTGTGTTTCTTTCTGCTGCAAAGTCAATCAGTTATACATAAACATATATCAACTCTTTCTTTAGAGTCTTTCCCCATATAAGTCATTACAGAGTACTGAGTAGAGTTCCCTGTGCTATACAGTAGGTCCTCATTAGTCATCTATTTTATATATAGTGGTGTGTATATGCCAATCCCAATCTCCCAATTTATCCCTTCCCCCTGCTTACCCCCTGGTAACCCCAAGTTTGTTTTCTACAACTGTAACTCTATTTCTGTTTTGTAGATAAGTTCATTTGTACCCTTTTTTAAGATTCCACATATAAGTGATATCATATGGTATTTTTCTTTCTCTGACTTGTTTCACTCAGTATGAGAATCTCTAGGTCCATCCATGTTGCCGCAAACGGAATTATTTCGTTCTTTTTTATGGCCAAGTAATATCCCACTGTATATATGTACCACATCTTCTTTACCACTCCTTTGTTGATGGACATTTAGATTGCTTCCGTGTCTTGGCTATTGTAAATAGTGCCACAGTGAACACTGGGGTGCACGTAACTTTTCAAATTATGGTTTTCAGAGGATCTTATTTTCTATTTTATTTCATTCTTATTAGTTCACATTTCAAAGGCCACTGCTACTGTACTGGACAGCAGACACCTAAAATATTCTCTCTTTCACTGTATTCATTCATCAGTGTCTTGCTGTATTAAAGGCACCATGTGAAGCTCTATGCACGGGAAGCACCGTCACCACCAGTGACCCAAGGAGGAAGTCTAAGTTCAGAGAGGGTAAGGCCTTGTACTTTGTTCAAGGTCAAAGAGTCTGAAAATCAGGACTTGACTCAGCATGTGGGGTTTTCTTACTCCACAGCCTATGCCTCGAGCTGATCCAGCAGCTGCCTCCCTTACAATTTAACTTCTGAGACTGTCCTGGAACGTGCGACAGTCACATGGGTGACTACATTCCTAGCTGCCTCTTATGGGAAGACAAGTCATCACTCAGATATTAATTGCTATTTTAAGGATTAATTACTTACTTTCATAGCTTTGGGGCATAGCAATGTGACAATAATTATCTCTTAAACAGTGCATGTATAAATAATAAAATATAGCAATTCAAAATTTTACAGCATTTATCAGATGTTAGGCACTGAAGGGAGTGCTGTATACAGACATCCTTCAATTTTGACATTAACTTCTATTATTATCCCTACTTAATAGATGAGCAAACTGAGGCTTTCAAAGGTCAAGCAATTTGCTTCAGGTTACAGAGAAAATGACTGGTCCCAGCCAACATCTGCTAGGATTCCAAAACCCTCTCCCTGAACCACTCTGCCATATGATTTCATACAACTTACTAATACTGGGTTGTCCCAAAAATTCATTTGGCTTTTTCCATAGATGTTAGAGAAAAACCCAAATGAACTTTTTGGCCAACCCAATACACACGCTTACATACCAATAAAAATAATGGAAAAGACTACATTATATGACATGCAGTTTTTCATAGCTTCCAAAGGGGTTCGCCTTGCAAAGAGCCCCTGCCATTTAACAGAGAGAACCAAAATACTTTCTTTTCTAACCTTCTACAGTATACACCCTTAGGCCAAGTGTGTTCCTTGAAGGTATTTCTGGTGAGAAAGGTTTAGCTCAAGTAATGGTTTTTCCATGAGAGTTTAAGGATGAAGCATGCGTTTAAAAAAAAAATGACATCATGGCTTCTCAAGGGGAAAATTGAACCGTTATTTCAAGTCTCCAGATAATAAGATCAATAGACAATTTCCCAGGGGAGGCATTTGCCTCCGACTGACTAAAGCAACAGTCTCCGCAGTCTGCCTCAAGAGGCCACCTCACAGTTTAATCGTCCTCACTGTGAGGTTATTTTGTCCGCATCTACAGTCTAAAATTCCTTGTTAAATTTCAACATGGTACTAACCACAAGCTGCTCTCCCAAATAATTGCCTCTCTCAGTGCTATGCATCCACAAAAAACCCTTGATTGGAAACCATTCATGAGTCCCCACAAGTTACCTACAAATGTGCCTTTCAAATCACTAATACGTTGAAAAAAACAAAAGAATAATATGAAACAACCTCCACCCACAAGATGCTTAAGACAGGCTACTGGGGAAGGTGTGACAAACCTAAAAGAAACAGAATGACAAAATGAAGGAATGAATTTTCCCTTTAATCACAATCATGTAAGAAATGGATACTGGGCACCTACTCTGTGATACGCATTGTAATAAAATTAGGAACAAAGAAACAAACAAGTCAGATGTAGACTTACCCTAGTTTATACGGACTTAGAAACCTTTTAGTATTGCAATATTTAATGCAGTTATCCCCAAACTATCAAGGCATTTAACATCCTTTTTAAGTTATATGATGATACGAGTTCCAGAAACTAGAGTTGCCAGATTTAGCAAATAAAATACCCAGGACCAGTTAAATTTGAACTTCTGATAAATGACAAACAATTTTTTATTCTTCTATGAAGTATGTCCTGTGTTGGATCTGGCAAACCTAACACATCATTTAGCCAATATTAAGCTGCAAAACAAATATGAAATACAGACTTTTGTAACAGCTCTAAGAGTTAAGAACTTCAGGCAAAATACCACACAACAATCCTATTTTAAATGTGGAACCACAGAACAAGAGAACCTGGGTCACCATACAATTCAATGACAGTTGGGAATGGAACCCCCCGGGTGAACCAAAAATGGAAGGTTTAACTAAAGTTTTGTTTATGGGATTGCGGTTTCTAAATTTATTTGATAAATATGTTACAGGAAACAATGCAGTGTTGAACAGTACAAGAGATAAATAAGCCTGTCTTTGAGCATGCTGTCACACCCTATACCACATTTAGTCCAAATGAGTCGAGGTTAGCAACATGCCCCTCCAAACATCCATCAATTCTATGTGCATCCATCACTCGGCAGCAGTAAAATTTCTTACTGTTTCTAGAGGGAAGGCCACACGCTTCAAAGGTGGTGGATTCACTGCAATACATACATGCATATAAACACACGAACACACTTGTACATTCTCTCTCCAGCCTGGTGAGCAGCATTCCTCGGCTCAAGTCTTCAGTCTTGACTAGTCAGTACCAGAAATGTCCTCAAGGGACAATGGTCCAAATCTACCTTCACTGTACGTGTCACTTTTATTCCAGGGCCAGAGAGGCAATATTCCGAGGGTCGTCATTAAAGCAACCTAATTTATATTTAGTGTGTGCAAGGCACTGACTGATATGCTGCAGAGACATCAACTGCTACAACAAACGGGGTTTCCTTTTCTTCCTGCTGACCCAAATATAGTGAATTTCCAAAACACTCTCATTATACCGCAGGAGGAGACCAAAAGAAGCACGTAGGTCAATGGCATTTGGCAGATGTGATGTGCACCACTTCTAGGTCTCACCCATAAAATGCTCCCAAGCTAGATGGGGATGCAGAGCTACAAGAGGGGAGGAGCCTGGGTCTGTTAATGACAACCAGAACTTGAATGAGTTAAAAACAAATTTTATTCTATGGAACGAATGAGGTTTGAGGTCCTGTTAGAGCCACCAGCATTATTAATATATGCCCAAACCTTTGTAATGCAACTGGAAATCCAAATTATACTTAATGAAATGAAATTTAAGGAAATCTTTCTTACAACTCTGTCACTCCAGCATGATTTATAACACTTCCCTATTTTAGAGAAAGTCTGTTTTATATCAGTTTCATGTTCAGTCGTTCTGCAAAGGGACTTCTCTGGTGGCGCAGTGGTTAAGACTCCACGCTCCCTGTGCAGGGGGCCTGGTTTCTATCCCTAGTCAGGGAACTAAATCCCGCACGCATGCCACAACCAAGAGTTTGTGTGCCACAACTAAGGAGCCAGTGAGCCGCAACTAAGGAACCAGCCTGCTGCAACTAAGACCCGGTACAACCAAATAAATAAATAAATATTTAAAAAAAAATCATTCTGCAAAGAAAACCCAGTTTTGCTGCATATGTCAATTTAAAGACTCCAATTTCTTCATTACCACTGATATTTGGAAATGACTAAGTTAAGTCTACAGTACATCTGGAACAAAAATCGTCAGAAAGAATCTGAAAGAAGAAAAGTAAGTATCAAGGGTTCCCATTTTAAGAAAGTATAGTCTACATTTGGTACTGACAAAACAATAGATATATTAACAGATCAACAAAATATATATGCAGGGCCTAGAAACAGCCCCATATACAAATGGAAACTGAGAGAAATATAAATGAATATAAGATAGTATCTACCTTCAGGAAGTATTTTGAGACAACTCACGGTAGGGAAAATTAATTGACATGTTTTGGTGAAGAGGCTAAACTGCTGATTGGGCTTGTATGTAAGATATTTTAATAACTTTGGCAGTTCCCAAATTCTTCAGTCCTCGCCAAATCTACGAGATCTACCCCTGAGGCAATTTTCCTCTCTTTTTTATTACCAAACAAAAATATTTATTTTATCGGCAGGATTCCATTGACTAGAAAACATTTTTCCTTTACTACTTTAAAATCGCAGCTCAAATCCTTCTCTAACAGAGCTAAACTGAAATACATTATTAGTTGATGCTAACACCTGATACCCGAGGTACTCAAGCAGTAAATCCCCTGAAAATTGAATGTTTCTTTAAAAAAAAATAAAGTTCCCCAAGTTATCAATTCCAGGCACCTGAAATGCTGCAAAACTCACGCAAAGTACAGTAACATTGCAGTTTCTGTTCATGTCATGGATAGTTTAGGAAATTCATATTTTACAGCTACTCAAAGGAACATCTTTCCAAACCCTCCTTTCAGGCACAAATTCAAAGAGGAAAGTGGGAAGTCTAACTACCTCTCATTTTCATTTTATATCAACTTAATTAAGGTACAATTTACATAAAATAAAATTCACTCATTTTAAGTGTACAATTTGATTATGTAATAAAATAATGCAACTATATAACCAGCACCACAATCAAGATAAGGAACATTTCCATAACCCAACATGTTCTCTCATGCCCCGTGTGGTCAATTTTCTCCCTGGTGCCTACAGGCTACGCAAATGATTTCCACTATAGTTGTATTTTCTCTAGAATTTTGTAAGAGGGGAATCACGAAGTACGTCATCTTTCACGTCTGGCTTCTTTCGCTCAACAATGTTTCTGAGATTCATCCATGCTGTTGTGTGTGTCTGTAGTACTTTCCTTTGTACTGCTGAGTTGAATTTCCCTGCACGGATATACCACAAAGTTTATACTCACCAGTTGATGGACATTTGAATTGTTTCCAGTTTTTACCAATTACAAACACTCTCAGCCAAGTTTTTTGTTGACTTCATTGCTTTAACTACTGTACCTGTACAGAAAGTCTTGAAATCCTGTAGCTTGAGTCCTCTAAGTCTTCTTCATTTTCAAATTTGTTTTGGCCATTCTAGATTCTGTGAATTCCCAATGAATTTTAGAGTCAACTGCCAATTTCTATAAAAAGGCATGCTGGTATTTTCACTGGGTTTGCCTAGAATCTATACATTTATTTCTAGCTTTAATTTTAAGAAATTCTAATATGTGGGTTCCCACTCTCACCTGTCTCGTGCCTCTGTCCACCCTGACACTGTGCATTTAGTCTGGGCTCCTAAACCACCAGCTTGGCATGTAGTAAGGATAGTTCGGAGCATCCCAGAAGGCTATGCCTCCTCCTCCACTTCCCACAGTTAGTCCCAGCCTTCCTCGGGACTCTGGCATCGCCCACCCCCGCCCTTGGTTCCGTGAAAAAATACTTGATTCACCCCAACTGTGCCTCTGGAAGTTCCCTTGGGCCTCGGCTTCCTCTGTCTCCAAGACCTCAGAGTAGCTTTTCAAGTAGATCATGGCTCTTAAGTCAACCTCACACTGAATCAGTGAGAAAAGGGACTCATTCCACCCACACTGAGCTCCCTTCCCCGTGTGGCACATCCATTTATGGTCCTTTGTTTATGTTGTTACCTGTACCCAAGAAACTTCACCATTCCATAGCAGTCTCTTACTTTTAGTTAATTTCACTCAGCAAATCGCCAGTGGATGGAAACACGTCATTGTTCTTTTTTGGTGCCATTTCCTAAGCATGAAAACATTTCTTGGGGGCAGGAGGAAGGTGCAGAAGAGGGCTAAGTGTAATCACATCTCCTTTAACCTGACAGTCAAAAGGAATCAAAAAAAAGGTTTAAAAAGAGTCCACCTTGTACCTCCAGTTAGTTCACTGCCTCATTAGTCCAAGTAATGGCTTTATACCTACAGGACAGAGATTTTTTTTCTCCCTTTCTTTTAAAAGAAAGAAACCTCACAAAACTAAAACTAAAATCATTGTAAAGGAAGCAAATGGCTCTTAATTTCTCCACCCAGAGCATGCACTAAAAGTCCTCACTTTAACTCACGTTCATTCAACAAGCAGCTGACTTAGAAAACCAAATAGAAAGGTTTTTCCCTCCTTACTATAATAGGACTATCATAAACATACATAAAACACCTCTTTAAGATTTTTTGTTTTAACTTCTGTAACAGTCACAATGCATTCATTGCTGCTTTTTTTTTTTTTTTTTTGCAGGTACGCGGGCCTCTCACTGTTGTGGCCTCTCCCGTTGCGGAGCAACAGGCTCCGGACGCGCAGGCTCAGCGGCCATGGCTCACGGGCACAGCCGCTCCGCGGCATGTGGGATCTTCCCGGACCGGGGCACGAACCCGTGTCCCCTGCACCGGCAGGCGGACTCTCAACCACTAAGCCACCAGGATAGCCCCATTGCTGCTTTTTAATTGTTTTCTATTTGCTGTACTTGGTAAAATACTCGGTGGATGGATAAAAGGTATCATGAAAAAAACAGAAATATCTATCTGAAATTATCTGTATTTGTTTATTTACATATTGTCTGTCTCAGCACCATCCCTCCTTCCTCCAATGTAAACTCCAAAAACTGAACACGTTCTATGTCCCATTCACTCACACCTGGAAAGTGGCCAGCATTCGGCACTCAAATTCTTTACTGGGCTTCCCTGGTGGCGCAGTGGTTGAGAGTCCGCCTGCCGATGCAGGGGACACGGGTTCGTGCCCCGGTCCGGGAAGATCCCACATGCAGCGGAGCGGCTGGGCCCGTGAGCCATGGCCGCTGAGCCTGCGCATCCGGAGCCTGTGCGTCCGGAGCCTGTGCTCCGCAACGGAAGAGGCCACAACAGTGAGAGGCCCGCATACCGCAAAAAATAAAAATAATAATAATTCTTTACTGAATGAAGGAATATTTATCCCACGCTTCAATCAGCATGACCAAAGCAAAAAATAGTTACACAATTCACATTCTGACATCATTTATAATAAAAACCAAATCGTCCTCCTTACATACTTATTAACTGCTTATTAAATCACTTAGTTTAAGAGATGAAAGCTTAATTTTTTGTTGCCTTAAAACAATAAGATACATTTACCTAAATCATAATTCAACGTGTAAGACATTATTCACTTTTTACATAATATGGGTTTACAACACTCAACATTTTAAACTTTAAAAATTTAGTAAATGGAAGAATACAGATAAAACAGTTCATGGATATTTACAGAATTCACAAAGAACCGGTCTTAAGAAAGTTAATTATACTTAAAAAGTCGAACATTTTATAAAGGCAACCGAAATGACTAAAGCAAAATCTTATCAATTAAGGCACGATCATACAAAGTAATACGACTCAGCTGTTATAAGCGTCGCTGAGGCCTTAATACTACTGGGAAATGCATATACACAATATCAAAGGGGAAATGCAGGCACACATGTAAATATATACATGCATGTAAATTGTAAGCGTGTACATAAATATATGTGTGCTCTATTCCCTAAATTCTAAGACTCCATGAATTCTGAAATACACAGTCATTTTAATAGCAACTTTTTTTGGAGGAAAAAGAAATAGCACCACATAAAATACACACCACTCTAAGATGCATTAGGACTACAAAACAAACCAAATTTATAAGAAAACATAAGGATACCAGGGTAAGAGCTGAGAGAGTACCTGGTGGGAGAAAGGTACTGAAAAAAAAAAAGAAACAACCACAAATTGGCAAGAGCAGTTCTTTTTCCTTAATATAATTCATTGATATTTTTATTTCTCTACATTTCTTTCTTTCCCCACTTCTCTATATTCAGCACGCACTGCCTCTATAACCTTAAACGTCATCAAAAATATTTTTAAAGCGTTCTTCCAAATGAGAAAAGTCATGTTGCTTCTATAAAGTTGTATTAGGCAAACTCCTATCTTTTCAACCCAAGCCCCAACTCTGTCAAGCTCAGTTTACATTTCAGGCCGAAGTTCCTGAAGCTGGTCCACCCTAGAAATTCCACTCTTCGGGCAGCTGGATAATATTTACTGTTTTACTTGAGTTTGTTTTTGCACTTATCTTCCATGCTGATCTGAGGCTTCCAGGAGCAGCTGGACATGTTTTTAAAGAAACTGAACAATATCTCAGAACTTTCTCCTGTGTCCACCGCTTTCTGTGCATCTGAAATAACAGGCTGACTTTCATTCTACAGGGGCCAAATTCACATCTATGGAACAGTAAATATGTTTCAGGTGTAATCGACTCGAGCTATTTAATATAGTTAACACATCAAGTAAGCTTTTCCTGCCACTAATAAAAATAAGTTACCTGTGAAACAAAAAAATCCTTATTTCTTTTTACAATGATGTTTTGTACCACAATTCAGCTCTTTAAAACCCATAAATGAAAGTTATTTATTATCCTTACACAAGAGATAGACCTTGTTGGTTTTAGATTTGCTTACAACATTAAAACTTCTCTGGTAGTAACCTATCCATCAGAAACCTGCATACTTCTCTCAGTCCTTATTGAATTCATAAAGAACTAGTGTTCCAGACATTTTAATTAATATGTGCTAACTTCACACTACTGTTCACTTTTTAAAGACCAGCCCAGTAAGCATGAAGCATGAAAAGCTTAGATTTTATATAGCTCCTTTTTATTTTTTTTTTAATTTTTTCCGGTATGTGGGCCTCTCACTGTTGTGGCCTCTCCCATTGCAGAGCACAGGCTCCGGACGCGCAGGCTCAGCGGCCGTGGTTCACGGGCCCAGCCGCTCCACGGCATGTGGGATCTGCCCGGACCGGGGCACGAACCCGTGTCCCCTGCATCGGCAGGCAGACTCCCAACCACTGCGCCACCAGGGAAGCCCTATAGCTCCTTTTTAAATGCAATCTCTCAGAATTCTGGAAACAAAGACACTAATAGCATGCTATCAATTTTATTTACAGAAACACAAGACAAGAACTAATTCCAAATGGCAGTTTTAGCAAGAGAAAGCAAATGAAGAAGAAAAAGCTTAGGGAGAACGGTAAGAACACTCAATTTCTCACTTTTTTGACCAGTCACGTGATATAAAATATTATGATGCTACTGAAATAAAACTTAGCTATTTTAAAAAAGTTTTTCTAACTTGGTATTTGCTTCAAAAGGTTCAGTGCACACCGGCAAATTTAAGTACATCACTTACTTAAGGGAGCATCTTAAGGGATTTGCAGCTATAAACTCCTACGTAGACTTTTAAAGGAAAAGCCTGGTTTTAATGACCATGCAGGCCAGAATACCATATTGGAGGCACTCTATTCATTCATTTTAGGCCAGGCTTACAGAAGCAGTTAAACTGAGTCAAGAACGTGGAAAACTCAATGGGCATGCTAAAGCTTACTGGGAGGTTTAATCTGGCAATGTTATTTTGTAATTAAATCTAAAAGGGATCTTTCAGAGGAAAAAAAAAAAGTATATATACCCGTGTAGTTTTGGTAGCCTTATTTACAGTCAGATCCGAACTCTAGAATTAATCATTTAATACAAAGAACAACTCTTCGATGGATCTCAGGTAGGCTACCCAACAGCGCAACTTTCACACATTAACTGCTCTTCACTTACTACATTGAAGATAACGACTGTGACACATTTACCAGAGGATTTCTGGTAGATTTCTGACTTCTTGGTCCAGTTCCCTCCCATTCACAATATCTGGAATTTCAGGCCCGTCATTTAACCTCCCCTGGTGTTATGGACTCAACTGTGTCCCCCGCAAATTCATTATGTTGAAGCCCTAACCCACAGTATGATGGTATTTGGAGACAGGGGCTTTAAAGAGGTAATTAAGGATGAGGTCATAAGGATGGAGCCCCCAGTCCAACAGGACTGGTACCCCTATAAGGAGAGGCAGACACATAGAGGAAAGAACATATGAGGACACAGCGACTAGATGGCAGTCAGCAAGCCAAGGAGAAACCACACCTTGATCTTGGACCTCCAGCTTCCAAAACTGTGAGAAAACAAAATATGTTGTTCAAGCCATCCAGTCTGTGGTATTTGGGTACGGCAGTCCAAGCAGACTCATGCACCTGGCTGCAGGTTCCTCACCTATTTTTGTGGATTCCTCAAAATTGAAGCATCTCATAACGGAAAACTAAAAAAGCTATCTAGAAGACTAATAAAAGTGTAGTAAATGGTAGCTCCTATATTTAGTATCACTAACCTTAAATGAAGCTGGCAGGCGGGAGAGATGAAAGCCTAGTGGCTTGTTCTGGAATTGAGTCTACTACCCTCATACCACAATAAATTAAGCTCAAAAGTAAAGAAAGCTCTGTACTGTAAACTGCCCCCCTACCAGGGAGAATATTTTTAAGAGAGCAATAATCTTAAGGCCAAAAGGAAATCTGTATGGATAGACTTGACAATAAAAATATTCCAGGTGATACTAAGACCAATTTTTATCGAAGCTCACCCCAACAATTGTAACAGCAGGAGATTTTTTTGTGAAGAAATGACCTGAGGCAGCATGTCAAAAGAGGATCCTGTAACAAATAATTTCCTTTCAAGGCAAATGTCTTTTTTGACAAATAAGCTAAAAGAAAGAATATAAAAATAAGCTATCTATAATGTTTACTTACTTTCTGAAGTTCTAAAACTGACCTTCACTTCATTAATCATATTTAGTTACTGCACAGTTACTAACTGAACCAGTAATGAAGATGAGAAATTAAGAAAACCCATAACCCTTGTGGATAACAATACCTAACACTTAGGCAGAGCTCTCTTTTTATAGATGCGCTGCCATGGAAAACACTTCAGCACTAAATGCAAGACAAGGGGAGGGGATAACGGACACACCTGAGAAAGGGCACACGGATTCAGAACAACCTTGCAGGGTCTCTGCATTAGGTGTAGAAGAGCCACTAACACTACCCGGAGCATAAAATCTAAATTTCTGAAATAAGCTAGATTAAACCAGTAAAAGCTGGTAAGAGCTCTTGTGATTTCTTCTGCAAGTTTTTAAGTAGATGTGCTATAGCAAAAGTAGGCGTGCCTAATTTTGATAGATGTTGCAAATTGCCCTGCAAAAACTGTGGGTGTCAAAGTATATGCCCTATAGAATATTTAGGGTCTTGTGTGGAATTCATTTAAAAACTTTCAGTCAGGAGACTTCATACCTCAGGTTCAACTCTACTCTATCCATCCTATAAAGAGAAACAGGAAAATAGAGAAAGTAAGAGTACCAACTCTCTAGTCCCAGTGGAATTACTCTGAGCCTCAGTTTTCTTAGCTGTAAAGTGAAGATAGCACCTAACCTATACGAACACTGGGAAAAATAGGTGAGATAATGTGAGATAAGGGTCTGATATCCTGAAGGCAGCATATCACCGTGCTAGTTCCAAACCCAGAACGCCTGGCTTCATATTCAGACCAGTCTCTTACCAGCTGTGCGACCCAAGATCAATCGCTTAATCTCTCTACGCCTCGAGACTGTCACCAGAAAGGAGATTGTAACAGTACCTGCCTCAGGAGATTTATATGGGTTAGGACAGGCAGGGTGTTTTCAACAGTGCCTGGCACATAAGAACATTTTTTAAAAAAAGAAAAAAAGATAGGCATTATTTTAGGCAGCAAATCCAATATTCCAAACCCTACTTCTAAATCCAATAATTTTCAAAGTGGAGCTTCTATCACCATACCAAAACTGAAAGCACAGCTGTAGAGAGAATACGCCCGTTACAGCGAGATGGAAATGTGAATTCATCTGCGTGGAATTGCACATGCCAAGCGTCTCCTCCTTCTTGTTAGGCTGAAAACATGATTACACTTATTTTGGTAGATTTAATTTCTTGATTGACTCTTTCTGGGATATTTTATAAGATACCAATGTATAAATCAATGTATAAATGAAATTCTTCACCTGGAAATATCTTCTAAAATATTACATTGTTTTTTTTAAAAAAAAAATTCCACCTAGGACAGTTATAAACAATTAAAATGTGAGTTTATCCTCTTTTCTCTTTCAGTGAATATTTTTTGTCTTCTCATCCTAAGCAATTAGAAAAATTCTACCACCATAAACATGCATCACATCGACGCATATGTGTACACGCCTATGTGTGTGGCTAGGTGTACATATACGTGCTGTTAGAATCAACAATTCCTATTAAAAACCTACTCTCCCTTTGCAATGGGGAAAACGTCTCAGAACTATCATCTCCCATAAGAGAGAGAAGTAAAAAAAACACCCCAAATTTGGTAGTGCTTTGTCTGTGTTTCGATGGTCCCTGGCATTATCCCAACTCGTCCATTCCTGAAATTCCCAAGTGGGAAACATTTATAAATGGAGCAACTGGATTACAAAGTAAAAATATAACAGATGGATGCAACCCACGCAAGAAGAATGAATGGTCACTTAAGTCTGACTTAACTTTCACCTGGGTCAAGGATCAAGCAAGGGAAGTGATATGGAGTAAAAAAATCAGGTGTCACCCGAAAATAAAAAATGCAACACACACACAGTCCAGTGGTTAGGACTCAGTACTTTCACTGCCGGGGCCTGGGTTCAATCCCTAGTTGGGGAACTAAGATCCTGCAAGCTGCTCGGTGTGGCCAAAAAACAACACAAAACAAAACAAACAAACAAACAAAAAAACCCAGCAACAAAAGGTCTATGATGTTTGTAATGTGCTTATAATAGGTAAAAATTCTCTCAATGATTTTATACAAGTTATATGATTTTAAATTGTTCATTTAATTGCTGGATTTTTTAAATCAGCTTATTCTTTCTCTTCACCATAAATGGGTATTGTCTTATAAACTTTGTGAAACAAATGTTTTACGTGCATTATTAATATATTTCAGTGGAAAAGTCTATAACATCAGCTAGGAGTATTCTGAGCTATGCCTGAATTTTATCCCTCCATAAAAATATGATAGATACACATAAGGTGTTATGTCAGCTTTAAGTATACAGATCATTTAAAAAAATATACTTTGCAGCTAAATGTCCATCCCTCTCCTGAAAGGCTTCAAAAACTTAAGAACACCAGACTTAGCAAGGTAAGGCTTCAAAGGCCGAACCGGAATTTTTTTTACTTAAATACTCTCATTAGATCTTAAAAAAAGAAAGGAAGCCACTAAGCAAAAACAAAGCACAAATTTCACTCTGGCTCCACAAATCATGATGTTCTCTTAGCTTCTGATGAGGAGAAACATCACCAGTTTCAAACGATGTAGTCAAAGATGGAGAGCAAACAGTCAACAAATCTGTCAAGGATCAGTAATACTGGAGAAGACTCTCATGCCTGCTTTCCCTTTTTAAAAAATGTACACACACACATATATATTTAACACATATGTTTTCTTTTCTGTTTTACAGTTGAAATATAATCACACTACTAAATTCAACATTATCAACCTAAAAGACGACAGCATCCTTCACTACGAGAGAGTAAAGACAGCTCACAGCATATAATCCCAAAGCCTAGCGTCTCAAAATTCACACAGTGAAGTTTCCAAAAATATGGCACTTTTGATTTGCTACACAGGTTTTCAGAACTGGCAGTGTTCCCAGGGTTATGCCAGATGACATCACAGCACTTCTCAGTGCCGGCTTTTAGATACATTTTTAACTGGAAAAATTTGACCAGGCTTGGATGTAAATCTAACTTTTAGGGACAACTACTGTTCTGTAACAAAGACACTGTCTTCACACTGCAGTGTTATGGTCATCCCACACAAAGGTTTTTGTCTTCTTCTCTGAAAGACACACACCATCGGGAGATTACACGAACTTCATGGCATCACCAAACTAAAATGAAGGGAATGGTCTCCCTTAGCTGTACCCACAACCAGCAGTCATACACATCACAAGCAAGACCAGCTAATCAAAATTACTAAGTGATTTCTCTGGACTGCAGCCCTCTCACTTGAAGGTTGATAGAAATTTTCAACGGAAAAAATTTTAAAAGGCAGCTGTGCCATACAAAACAGAATGACGGCAAACCCTGCAAGGGTCATCCATGATGGAAATATACATTTCTTGTGACACTCTTCCCAACAACACTGCCAAGTGACTTGATTCAAACTCTAGAGTCAAATCTGAGTCTGTGTTTATGAGAGGGACTGGTCATTGTGGGGAGGGGGCCGGAGAGAGAGAGAAAGAGAGGTGCAGTAGTATTTCCCTGGTGGTGTCCTTCAAGGCAGCGCTACGCTAAGTGAGGCGTGATGAATGGCCCCCAGCCCGCACCAGCGGCGACACAGGCTCGTTTGGCCCTGGCCATGGAGACAGAAAGGTCATTCATTACCCAGTGTGAACAAACTGAGTGAGCGTTTGTGATAAATAACAGTCATTATTGAACTACAGTGTTCTCTGGGAATTCCTCAGACACTTCCTTGACATTAATGTACTTTTTGTGGAGGGCTCAGCGAGGCTCTCTTGATATTATTTAGCGCTTCATGTTTTATGTGGGATAACACAGAGACATTTACTTCTCCTTTGCTGGGGTGCATGTGTCTGAACAAACACCAAATATCTTCTTTCCTCATATTGCACACCATGTCTGGTCCTCTTCCATCAAATGCACACACGTGTGTGTGTACACACATACACACACACTCCATGTGCTAAGTATGTATATCTGTATCAATGCAAGCGGATACTAACAAAACATAATCCTGAAACTACTGGAGAAATGGTCCATTCTGAGCCTTGACCTTTTCTGAGTTGAGGGTCAGTCACGTAGTTAACTATATTATACCCATGACCACTTAAAGAAAGAGAAATATAAAAGACGTTGGCGCAAATAAAGAGATCCGTCAGGGGATTCAAAACCGCAGCTCACCTCTTTCCACATAATCCTTGCCACTGTGCCTCCACACAAGCTGCTGTCACTGCAGGCAAGACTTGTCACTCTCTCCCCCAGAAGCCTTCACCAAGCCAATTCCCACTGGCTCAAGTCCAATACCATCCTATCTGAAGCCTTCCCAACACATCCCACCCCATCCGTGTGCATGTAGTCACTCTCTCCTCTGGGTTCACACAGTAGCTCCTTGAGAGGCTAGATAAAGCACCTGTTGGGGGGAGGGAGGGGCGTGGCAAGTGTCCATTACAGGTCCACGAATTCACTCACTCACTACTTGGTGTGAATAACATGCCAGGCACTGTGCGAATGAACAGGTAAGAACAGACCTTGTCTACCTTGTTTCAGTCTAGCTTGAATTCTCCCCATAGAGTAGCAAGGACTTTCGACTTCTTCATTTGTATATTCCCAGATGCTACCGACTACTCCTGGTACATCACAGCTGTACAACACGTGTTGCCGTAGGAAAGGATGGACAGATGTATAGACAGATTAAATATCTTCCTTACTGTGTCGCCCAGGTCTGATTATTGCATTTGGGAAAGTGACTTACCCCTTTGAAAGCCTGGGCTTTTAAACCTTTAAAATATGAATGACAATTATTCTATTTCCTAGGAATGCTTGGAATATAAAACCCATGTAATGTGCCTTGATACCGGAGGAGAAAGGGCATGTGGAAGAGTAAAATCACATACTCATCACCAAAAACAGTAGCAATGACTCAGTACTAACAGCAAAACAAAACTAATTATTGCTCATGGAACGGAAGCCAATTATGCATAATTGACTTGATCCAAGGATCACCAGTTGATTTAAGGAAATGACTAAAGGAAAAATATATTTTAATGGTAAGAACAATACCCTAATACTTTCAAATAAACAAAGCAAGCCTAAATATCTCTCACGTGGTACATATGAGATAATACACTGTCTTATTATCTCTTAATAAAGACATTTTTAAGGTACTACATAATGAGCACAGCATGTACTCTGTTCTTGAAATAATTCTACAAAGTAGATAGCATCTCCTTGGATTTCTAAACTAGCTCTACAAAGACAGGACTACCGGTGACAACTTATTATTTTAGAATAAAAAATCTTTGTATTTTATCTACTTGGTATTTATATCATTTTGATAATTCTGTAATTGAACACTGGGAAGGAGACAGATAAAGATAGATCCTTCTAGGTAGACAGATACATGAAAATATATTTTTATACAAATGTATATATATATATGCATACACACACACCTACCTACATGCATACATATATACACATGCACATATATATGTCAAGGAACTATCCCTACAGCCAGGGACATTTCCATGAACTGAAGGACAGATCAGGAAATGTCCCAGGGTGTCAAGAAGCCATAGGAAAAAGTCTCAGTGGTTAGATGGGACCTAGAAGATATCTGCCCCTGGACCCATGAGACTGGCACCCAGATGCTGTCCGTTTCCCTCTCTCCTGCTGTGTGATGTGGGCACATGACGAAGAGGGAGCCCACTGAGGAACAAAGTACAGAAAGATCCCAGTGGGAACCAGGAATGGAAACTCTTCTCTCAAAGTGTATTAAATTACATTAAAGACTAAAACTGGAAGTCTTGTTTTGACCCCGTATTTCTCAGGGTGGACTAGGTTACGCTGCAGAAACAAAGAGTTCTTCAAAAACAGAAATGTCAAACAACACGGTGTTTTCTCGCTCCTGCTGCAAGTGTCCCGCCTAGGAGGCCAGGCTCAACGTCTTCCTCACTCAGGTACTGAGGCTGAGGGAGGCTCCGTCTTCGCGCTTCCCCAATTGCAGAGGACAGCAAAGGGGCACACGACAAAGCACGCACTCACTATTAAACCTTCCATCTAAGACAGCACTACTCACACCCTCCCATATTCCAGTTCCCTGTGCCAAGTCTCAGGGCCGTACCCACCTCAGAAGAGGGCAGTGAAGTGTAATGCTACCATCTGCCCAGCATGCAAGTTACAACTTAGTGTAGAGCTAAAAATATTTCTTGAAGCACAGTAATTACTACTTCAGTCACCAAATAATGTCAGGACAGGTTAGGTTTTTCAACCATATGACCAATTTTTTTTAATTTCCATTTTCAGAAAATTTCATATTTAGGCATTCTGTCTTAGGGACTTTAGACCTAGGGTACTTAACAGAATAGGTTATACAGGGTGGTGGAATAAACAAGTGATAGGACAAGAAGTATTTTTTTTTTATTCTTTTTTTTGCGGGGGGGGGCGGACAAGAAGTATTTTTATCACCATAAAAAAAATCAGACTTAATTTCAGGCTGGCACTAACATAAACATTAAACATCCAGCCATTCTTACATTTTTAATGAATTAGCAGCCACCAAAAGTGGGAAGGGGGAAAACAGTAAAGACGTCAGATTTTTAAGTTCTGGAAGATGTAGAGAAATAGACTGGGTGACCCCAAGACTACTGTCAAAAACTTCTGCGGGGGTGGGAGGGTCGGGTGAAAGGACAAATGCATTTCCCGGTGATCCCCAGTGACCTGCATTAATCACCAATAACCTCTGTGTCATGATCATGTCAGATCCACTTAGCATCACTGCAGGTTAATCTCCTGCTGCCTCCATGATTTGAATGTATTTGCATTGATGTTCACCATATGCAACACACCATGGGGGAGAGGGGTCCCTTTGACAGAAAAGGGTTGAATGTTTTTAGCAGATACAAACTGAATCTCCAGGAGAGAAACAAACGAAGAAGGTTCTCCAGGCCATGCCATCCAAAAAGTACATTCATCAATAATTTTAAAAAACCTTCAGAAACCTATTTATCCTCTCAGAACTATACAGATACTTGTTAATGATAACGGTGGCCAAGAAATTCTAAGCACTCTCTATGTGCCATGCGCCCTAAGCAATTTCCACGGATTATTTCTGGGAAGCTTACAAAACTGTAACTTTCATCTTCACTTTATTAACAAGATCACAGAATTAGCAATAGAAGAACTGAGACCAAATCTTGGTGTTACTCCAATCTTGTGAAATTTAGCTACCATACAATATTGTCTCCTAAGTAAGAAAAAATTGTAACTCTAATACCCAAGGTTAAATCACCCAACAATTACAGATGGAAAACTTAAATGTCCGTGTTTCCCTGTATGTTCTAGTCTTTACTATTTCTCTGGATCATGACCAGAAGAAAACTCATCTCCTAGATGACAAGGACCTATTTTCATTTTTCTGTAGTTGTCCCGTTTATTCTGTGTTCCATAGGACCAGCCTTCTACTTGAAGCATTTAACTTTGTGGTCTATAAAATAAAATCTGGGAAAACGGTAACCCCATTGGGTTTCTCTTATTTGGTGATTTCTAAAACTGCTGAGACACTTGTATGTGTAAATAGCTGAGAGCCTCTCCAGACCATGGAAACACTGGTGGTGAGCTTCCTGGTACATTTTCAGGGTTCTGACTCTTCTCACAAATCACCCTCAGAGCAGACAGGGGAGCCAGGGTTAAAGGACAACCATCCCTTATCACTAGTCTGGAAGTTCTCCATTCGTTTGCCATTCTGTCACTGACAGCCTCTCAGGACAGGTCTCCGGGTCATACCTGATGAAATCAATCAAATGTCCAAGCGCACATTTCCTCCACTGTTCTGGGCTCTGTCTTAAGTGGGTCATGAAACTTAAAGAAACCAGTTGGACCTTATATGGCTTATGAGCATGAGAAGCTTCTAGTTCAGGGGTTTTAGTTTATCTCCTGCAACACTGACTGTGGAGAAATCTCAATTTCACTTAAGCATCTCACTGCCACTGAAAATTCTCACAGTGGCATGAACTTACAGCTGGGTTTTCCCTACTGCATGGGGAGCCATCTTCAGTATAAATTCTGGTTTGCTTTGACTTAACTCTCCTACCTGAGCAGCCTGGTGGTAGAAGGCTCTATGGGGTTTGTGGGTGAAAGCTGCTTACTATCTTATGAAATACAATCTTACCAGCCAAGGAAGCAAACAAATGAAAATTCAACCTGGCTTCCCAGACAGAATGAACATGTTCATTTATAAATATGACAAGTATTCGCTACAATAAAAAGTCCAGAAATATTTTTAAATTACTCGCCAGGAATGCTTTAGTCTGGTTTATAAAGCTATTCATGGTCCTCTCACCCAAATCTCACAAGTGTCAACTAATTTTTTAGAATCATTAAAAAACTGATATATTATACCTCTATCAAATCACAATATACACTTGGTATCTTACAATTTTTTTAATTATACCCCAACAAAGCTTAAATTAAAAACACAAAATTAAATTAAAAATATCTTTTAAACCCACTGATACATATCATCAGTAAACTGGCTGGACAGACAAATCCAAGAATTGAAGACACTTCTCTGTTGCCCTACTTTATTTCTACTTGCATTGTGAATCCATGTAAATTTTATCTTCATGATGAACAGGTTTGGGGCTTTCTTGGGAGGAGGGGTTGTTTTATTTTGTCTTGTATCTTTATATCTAGTCTACAAAATAAAAATAATATAAATAACCACAATACCTTTTAAGTTTTCCGTCACTTTTGCTAAGTCCAAATTTACTCCATTTTAACTGCACATATCTCTTACAACAAAAATGCACAGCACGTTAAGCTCTAGTTACGCCTTTGCATTGAGTAATATGATTTCATTAATTAATAACCCTGGTACGACTAGTCATTAACTCTAATGCCATCTATCTCCCAACGTAACTAAGCTTTCAGGAGCAAAGTGCACAAAATGGGATGGGGTGGAGGGTGGAAAATATTCAACCCGGGGTAATCAAATGCCTCAAGCACTCCTGACTAGGAAATGTAACACAAAGAATGTCACAGAGATGCTAACCCTCTACAGCCACAGATACTTCCTTGGTCTTCTCTTTCCCCTGAAGAGAAACACACTCGGCCATGTAAAGGATCTGTCTAAAACCAACACTGCTTTTCCCATGTCTCCTTTTTGGGGGGAAGGTCTGAGGACACAGTTACAGAGGATATTCTCCTCCTGCGTATGGCTGGAAGAGTAAAGATCGCTGCACCAACCATCACCATCTATTTTAGCACCAAAAATACCCTATTACTGGCCGTATGAAAAACCACTTCACATTGGAAAATTTCTCATTGCTTAAATTGGAAAGAAAATCTCTAGGCTACTAGCATTTTTGCAAATATAACTTTCTCAAGGATATAGCTCCTTTCCTTCAAGTACCTGATTTATTTTTCTTACCTATTTGGTTTTTCCAAACAGGAAGGATCCCTGTGAGAACAGAAAGGATTTTTTTCTCTTTCCTTTTCTCCAGAAGGTCGCTTTGAACATTCAGTACCAGAGCTGGCTGTGAGTGCTCCCATTGGTGAGTTATTACAAATAAAGTTCAGGGACAACATTAACGTGTTACTCCTCATTAACGGAAAAGTTAAGTCTCAAGTCGGGGACAAGAAAGTCATTTTCTAAACGTCAAGCCAACCTTCCCCACAGGCCAGACTCTTTTCAGTTTGCCTTTTATCTTTCCCAATTATCATGTGAAAGCCAACTGTTACTTACTTCATACTTGGGAATGTGAATGGAAAGTGAAGAGATGAACAGTAAAAAAAAAAAAAAAAAAAACAGGCAAGGAAGTCAATGAAACAGTACTGAAAAGACAAGAATGTGGCCTTAGAGAAGCTATTCCAAAAACGAACTCACTAAGCAAAGTCAAAATAATGCTTCCCAGTCTGAAAACAGACATGCTTTTTTTGGCTCTGCCTGATTGAAACATAAGTGCTTAGGGAAGTTACTTAACCTGTCTGGGGTACCTAATCCCTGGAAGAAGAAGGAGTAAGACATACTATATTACTACGATGTGTAAGAGGAAGTTCAATTACTGGGTCATGGTGCCAAACTGACTGGCTAAGCCTGCCCATTACATGTTACATAAGCTCCCAGTGCCTCAGTTTACTTATCTGTAAAATGGAGAAAATAATGGTAGCTATCTGATAAAGGTGCCATGAAATCCAGGTCTCAGCATCCTTCCTAGGACAGTGTTCTCTATCATTATGATCATTAGTACTGCCATCACTTAATATATTCTTTCTTATTCACATGACTCACAACTCACTACTCCCTACTGTCTCTACCTCTTAACATTTCTGTCTCTTCCTCTTCTTATGCCTCTTTCTAGTACCCTTTGATTCATCCTGACTCTCTCCCTTTAGCTTTTAAGTCATCACAAGTCACTTATCATTTAAGCTACAGTTTTCTGGCATTCCAAATGAAAGAGATACGACCCACCACAGAGTTTTAAATAATGTCAAAAATGTAAACCTGCTCAGGTTTTCTGTCAACCTGAGAAGAGCACGCAATTTACAACTGATGGAGAACAAAGGAAAACAAGTATGATTTTGTTATTATTGTTATTATTACGAAACAACTTAAGACTCTTAAGGCTAAGAAGTAGCTCTTGACAGCTACAGTACACCTACATTGAGATGAATACTATAAAATGTAGACAAAGTCCGTAAAAATACATGGCATTTAAAAATTCTGTCTAAGAAATACACAGAAAGACAAATATTGTATGTTATCACTTACATATGGAATCTAAAAAATAAAATAAATGAGTGAATATAACAAAAAAGCACAGATACAGAGAACAAACAGAGGGAACAAACAGAAAGGAAGGGGGAAGGGATGAGACAGGGTACGGGATTAAGAGATACAAACGATTACATATAAAATAAATAAGCTACAAGGATATATTGTACAACACAGGGAATATAGCCAATATTTCATAATAACTTTAAATGGAGTACAATCTATAAAAATATTGAATCACTACGCTACACACCTGAATCTAATATACTATTGTAAGTCAACTATACTTCAATAAAAAATTAAGCATAAAAAATAAATTTAAAGAATTCTAAGGAAAGCAATATTTGAAATGCTCGGTGTACAAAAAGGAATAAGCCCATAAATGTCCAAAGCGAATTTTAAAAAAAGAATGTCTTACAAAGATGTAAGAGGTAACAAGTAATCAAGTTCTCCAAGAGGTGCAGGAACCCTAGGAAATCTCACTCACATACTATTTCCCGCTACCCTAACAGAGGAAGTGCAAAAAAGGGACCCCTGAAGATGAACACTGGAGCTGTTACTTGAGGGATCCCCAGTGACCACGAACCTCAATTTACTGAATAGCAAAACCTGCTTTTTCCAATCTGATGACCACAGTAACTCAACACCAATGAATTACTGTTTGATCACCTACAGCCAACAGGACAAAAGGAACACAGGAATGAGAAAAAAAAAAAAAAAAAAGCTTTCCATTGTGATGGTTAGTTTTACATCAACTTGATTACCCAGATATTTGGTGAAACATTTTTTGTGGGTGTGGCCTGAAGGGTGTTTCTAGATGACATTAGCATTTAAATCCATATCCTGAGTAAAGCAGATAGCTCTCCCCACCATGGGTGAGTATCACCCAATCTACTGAGGGCCTGACAGAACAAAAAGGCAGGGGAATAAAAAAAATCAAGCTTTTCCTGACTGCTGAGCTGGGACTTTGGTCTTCTGAGGCTTTTGGACTCAGATGGAACATATACCAGCAGCTCTCCCGGGTCTCATGGGACTTTTTAGCCTCCATAATCAAGTGAGCCAATTCCATATCACAAATCTCTTTATTTTCACTTGTTTGGTTTTCCTTTGATTTAAATACATCCTACCAGCTCTGTTTACTCTAATACATCTACTAAAGTCCCAAGTGAGTCATTCTGTATCTCATAATCTCTAATTGGTCGCTCAAACCTTTTTTCCTTAATTTACTTTTTCATTATTAGTAACAAAAACCAACGATGATAAAATACTTAAAAATATGAATGACTAATTCCAAAAAACTCTGTAATATCCACTTTCCCAATTACAAAACAATTTTTTTTCTATTTTACAATTTGTTGGCTTGATCTAGGATCCAAAAAAGGTCCATACCTAAATTGATGCCCTCCTAAATCTCTTTTAATCTATAGGTTCCCCTTTCATCTCCTTTACCCACTTTGTTTTAAAACTTAGTCTTTTGTATTGTAAAGTTTCCCATGGCCTGGATTTCGCCATTTTGCTGATTACAAACCCCACGGTGTCATTTAACATGTTACCACTATTCATTTTCTGTAAATGATAGATAGATCTAGAGGCTTGGTCAGACTAAAGTTCCATACCTTTATGGCAAGACTACTCCACAGATAGTGTTGTATTTATCTATCAAGAAGTACATCATGTTTATGTCTTTCCCTATTTATAATGCTGGAGGCCCTCAATGATCTCTGCCTACATCCGAGAATTTATTCGGGATGGCAAAAGTAAATCATCACTGGAGCAATCCTCCCTGAATCCACTGGAAGCTATAATTCTAATGATCTCAAAGACAAAACTGTGGTTTATTAGCTGAAATACTCCTATAAAGAGAAAGATCCTTCATCAACCATTTAGTTAACTGCCTATACTTATTTCATCAATGTTTCTTCAAGCTTTAAGGTTGTCTGAAGCTTATGCTTTACCAAACTCTTCAGGAAGAGCTCGTGGGAGTAATATTCCCTTATTTCTGGCACATTCACAATAATTTGTCTGCTGGTTTATATTTAAAGATCAGTTTGGCTGGTGATAAATTTCATGGCTCACATTTCTTTCCATGATTATGTTAAATACGATACTCCATTGTTTATTTGGCATAAAGCACTGCTGTCAAAAAAAGTCTCTTGAGAATCTAATTTTCTTCCTTATAGTGATGAAGTCTCTTTGCCTGGATACTCAAAGGTATGTTTTCCTTTCATTAAAGACCATAGTTTTACTATACTATGTCTCAATGATGATTTGAGATGATTTTTATGAGGAACAAAGTGGCCCTTCCCATATATAGATTCAAGGACTCCTAGTTCAATAAAGTTTTCTTATGGTTTTTAATTTTTTTTTTTCGGGCTTCAGTAATTGTGGCTCGCGGGCTCTAGATCTCAAGCTCAGTAGCTGTGGCGCACAGGCTTAGTTGCTCTGTGGCATGTGGGATCTTCCCAGACGAGGGCTCGAACCCGTGTTCCCTACATTGGCAGGTGGATTCTTAACCACCGCGCCACCAGGGAAGTCCCTCTTATGATTTTTTATACTGTTTTTTTTTCTGTTTAATTTTAATCTCACCTTATAGGACTTCTGTTATACATATTTGGTTCTCCTTTACATAGTTGCCACACAACTTTTCCTCAAATCCTTTTCATTTACTGTATTTTTCTTCGATTGTTGACACGTTCCATCTCCTCCTCCTCTACTTTTCTCAGTTTTTAACAATTGTGTTTACCTGCTCTTGCATTTTTTCTAGTTTACTCTTCATTTCTAAAATTATTGTTTTATTTGTACATTTTCCCTGAATTCTGCCATCTTTTGTTTCAAACCTTCATTTCTCAGTTTCCCTTTCACTGATATATAAGGCCCTTTCATACCTCCGTCATGTTCTTAATATTCTGTCCCATTTTAAAATATCAGGTATATAGTTTTCAACTCTTGCGAGTACTGTTCCTTATTTTCTTTTTAATTAAAATAATTTTGTATGGAGTTATTATCCTATTGCCCATTTTTGATGTAAAATAAGTATTCCCAAACATAGGGAGGGGGTGTAGTTGGGATTTTCTTGTTCAAAGGTCTTGATGTGCTGTCACGAAGTGAGTCAAAAACTTGTGACCTTCTGCTTTTGCAGATCTGCCTTTTCAGTGCCCACACATTCACCTAAACCTTCTCTTTCCTTGACCCTCACTGCCCCATCTTGCTCAATCTGGGTTCCACTCCCAGCACTTCCTCCTGGATGCTGAGTCTTACCTTGGAAGGGACACTGAGTGTGTTCGTTTGTAAAATAATAGAGTCCAGACATTACCAGACCTTGCCTCAGTTTCCTTGCCCTCACCCTGGAGTTAAGTATCCTGTAGAACCACTCAGCTGTGAATACACAACCCATATGGGCTCATCACACTTTCCTTTGGGGTCTGTAGTTGATTTGGGGGGAGCGGGGGTTCAGATCTCTCCTCACTTCCCTCTAAGGCCAATTCCACACAGGTCTTATAGCTGTCAATCGTTTCTCCCATCTACACATATTCTAAGACTAACGGGGATACCCTGAATCCTAGTTTTATTGCAAATATTGTTTGTGGGTTTGTAGTTTAGCTCTCCTAGCCGTTCTATTTTTTTCATGGAGAAATCTGAGATTTAAAAACTGTCACCACTGGTGTCCCTCCCAGAATTCATTGCAAACTCAATTTATAATGATTCTAAAGCCAATCAAAGTTTTAATATTTCTTATAGCTATTAATAAGTACATTAAGATATTTCAACTCTCCCCAAAATCAAAGACTCCCACCTCCTAACAAATGGGACCCAACCATATGAGCTTTTGCACAGCAAAGGAAACCATAAACAAAGTGAAAAGAAACCTACTGAACGGGAGAAAATATTTGCAAACGATGCAACCGACAGGGGTTAATTTCCAAAATATACAACTCAACAACAAAAAAACAAACAATCCAGTCAAAAAATGGGCAGAAGACCAAAACAGACATTTCTCCATAGAAGACATACAGATGGCCAAGAGGCACATGAAAAGATGCTCAACACCACTAATTATGAGAGAAATGCAAATCAAAACTATAATGAGGTACCACTTCACACTGGTCAGAATGGCCATCATTAAGAAGTCTACAAATAACAAATGCTGAAGAGGATGTGGAGAAAAGAGAACCCTCTTACACTGTTGCTGGGAATGTGAATTGGTGCAACCACTTTGGAAAACAGTAAGGAGGAGATTCCTCAAAAAGACTAAAAACAGAGTTGCCATATGATCCAGCAATCCCACTCCTGGGCTCATACCCAGACAAAACAATAACTCAAAAAGATCCATGCACCCCTAGGTTCATAGCAGCACTATTTACGATAGCCAAGACATGGAAACAACCTAAATGTCCATCAACAGATGAACGGATAAAGAAGACGTCATATGCACACACACACAGTGGAATATCACTCAGCCATAAAAAAGAATGAAATAATGCTGTTGCAGCAAGATGGATGGACTTAGAGATTATCATATTAAATGATGTAAGTCAGAAAGAGAAAGACAAATACCATATGATATCACTTATATGTGGAATCTAAAATACCATACAAATCGACGTATCTACGAAACAAAAACAGACTCACAGATATAGAGAACAGACTTGTGGTTGCCAAGGGCGGGGGTGGTAGGGGAGGGAAGGAATGGGAGTTTGGGATTAGCAGAGGCAAACTATTATATATAGAATGGATAAACAACAAGGTCATACTGTATAGCGCAGGAACTATACTCAATGTTCTGTAACAAACCATAATGGGAAAAAACATGAAAAATAGATATACACATATATATGTATAACTGAGTCATTGTGCTGTACAGAAGAAATTAACAAAACATTGTAAATCACCTATACTTCAATAAAATTAAAAAAAAAAAAAGACTCCCACCTCCTAATGTTTTCTATGAAATTTTTTCACCAGCGTTTCTTGTTTTCATGAAATGATTTTAGGGATTTAATCTAAAAGATTTAGCAATAACTTTTTCTTAGATTATCATTGGCTCTTTGTAAATGTATCACAAAATACATACATACACAAAAGAGAATCAATTCATGAGAGCCTTATGTACTTACCAACAAGTTTCACGGCATAAAAATTAATGTTATCAATAAATTACCTCCCCACAAAAGCTGCATTTCCATACAGATTTACAAGTGTTCTAATCAAGCACATCAAGACACCAGCCTTCAAACCTGCTTATGCCCTTTATCCCATTATCATTCTCAACAAAACTTTCATCATCTCTTGCCAAAGGCGCTGCAAAAACAGCCATCTACATCCCTCTTCAATCCATCTTCAAATAATATACGAACAAATTGAATACATGTGGCCACAGGTATTTTCCTGGAGAGAAGATGTCCAAGGAGTACTTTGCCCCCCAAACCTTAAACACCAGTAGAGCTGTAATTGTCTTGTACCTTTCATGGGGTACAGTTAACAGTCCACATTTTTTTGGTATTATGAATTCTGTTCAGGAATACCAAGACAGAAAGTAGCAACAAGTCAAAATTTCTACTCTGAATTAAGTAAAGTTACCTTGCTATTCGTACACCACCTCCCTGGGCCTCAATTTCCTCACCTGATAAACGCAGAAATGTGACTAGATAATCTTAAAGTCATCTTAACAGATTTCATAACAAACTTAAAAGAGTTACTTGATGGAAGGCAAGGAACGCCCAGCAAACGAAAGGCATCAGTCCTGCCACTGAAAGATCTTTATTTGCAGTAATATTTTCAGGGGTTAAGGATGGCCAGTAACCTGAGTTTATGAAATAAAATAGCTTACAACTAAACAAAAATGAAAATAATTAGATGTACATTCTAGAATTTCTAAGTCGTGTTTCACGGGCAAATTAAGAACATGATCTGCTTTGTTCAAGGCTGTATCCGCAGCGCCTGTAACACTGCCCAGCATGTAACAGGAGCTTTATAAATATTTGTTGGATGGATGAATCGGCCTCCCTTAACCTAATAACAACCACTGTGTCTTTCATCTTGTTTGGTAACGACCAAGGCCACAGAGCAATATGGTTCTCAACAAGCACTGGCAATACAGATGGATAAACCACTTTTGCTCCGTAAAACAATGAAGCTCCATCATCTGAATCCCTACAATCTTAACAATATATAAACTCGTATTCTCCTATTAGCTCAAATCAGAGATGACACTGGGAAATGGTTATCCCCACTGTAATGTAATCCAGCTCCAGGCTGCATTGGAAAGAGGATTACAGCCAGTACAAAAGAAACAATGGGATTTCTTTGATAATAAACAAAACTATATCTGAGAAAGCAGAAGCTGTTAACAACCAAACTAGCAGGCAGGTCACAGAACCGGAGTCTGAAGTAGCCTTGCAAGAGGAGAAACTGTACTAGATTTGGAGCTAGGTAAATGTGAGTTTAAATTCTGTCTTCACTATTGGCCTAAGCCTGAGCATCTTTATAAAACTGGGATGAAAACTGTAGCTCCCTGATTGAGTTGCTGCCTGGGGAAATGAGATCTGGCAGGTAAAGCACTTGCCAATATACTTGTCATGCAATGACAAGTCATGCAATGAAATTTATTTTCCAGAGCCCCTCCCAGTCTTCCTAGATAAATAAAAGGTGGCAGGGGTAGAAAGAAAGAAAAAACACAGATAGAGGTAGAAAAGAAGAGAGATACCCTATAAGGGTACACAAGTTTTTACATACGTACATCTTTCTCCTTTTGCTTATACATAAAGTCAACACACTAGCTAATCCGAACTTAATAGAATTTTTAAAATAAATTTATGTATGTATGTATATATGTACGTATTTATGGCTGTGTTGGGTCTTCGATGCTGCGCGTGGGCTTTCTCTAGTTGCGGTGAGCAGGGGCTACTCTTCGTTGCAGTGCGAGGGCTTCTCATTGCGGTGGCTTCTCTTGTTGCGGAGCACGGGCTCTAGGCACGCGGGCTTCAGTAGCTGCGGCTCGTGGGCTCTAGAGCGCAGGCTCAGTAGTTGTGGTGCACGGGCTTAGCTGCTCCACGGCATGTGGGATCTTCCCGGACCAGGGCTCAAACCCGTGTCCCCTGCATTGGCAGGCGGATTCTTAACCATTGTGCCACCAGGGAAGTCCCCTAACTACAGAATTATAAGCAGCCTTCCATATAACTCACAGTTCCCTAAGGTCTGAGATGATTTTAAGAACAAATCTTAAATGATAAACAGAACAAGTAGAAAATATATGGGGCTACTGAAGAGAGGCTGAACCACAGCATTTCAGATTTGCTTTCTGTTAAAAAGAAGCAAAGCCTGTCATTGAATCTGTTGTTCCATACAAGAGTTGGAATAATTTAATGGCTACTGAATACAAGCTCCTACGCAAGATGGTTCAAGAGCACATCCCAGGGCTACCACCACCTGGGCTAGTTAACAATGGACACAGATAAGGAGCCCAGGCTACAGCCAGAAGGCCCAAGTTCAAATCCTCCTCCACCACTTACTAATTGTGACTGTGGACAGGTGCCTTAAGTTTTCTCCACTTCAATTTCCTTGCCTGTAAAAACAGTATCTCGTAAGATTTCTGTAAGGATTAATGTAATAGCTGAAAGGTTGGCACACATTAAAACACTACATAAATGTATGGGATGTAAAGAAACACTTTGCTTCTTTTGTCATGTGAGAATATTAACAGCCCCTTCATCATAAGATTGCTGGGGTAAATTAAACGAGGTATTCCATGTAAAGAGTATAGCACTGGGCCAGGAATACAGTATGAATTCAATAAACTACTACTATCATATTTTAATATATCCAGAACTCTTCAAAGCTATGATGGCTGGGGACTTCCCTGGTGGCTCAGTGGTTGAGAATCCGCCTGCCAATGCAGGGGACACGGGTTCGAGCTCTGGTCCGGGAAGATCCCACGTGCCGCGGAGCAACTAAGCCCGTGCGCCACAGCTACTGAGCCTGCCCTCTAGAGCCCACGAGCCACAACTACTGAGGCGGCATGCCGCAACTACTGAAGCCGCGCACCTAGAGCCTTTGCTCCGCAACAAGAGAAGCCACCGCAATGAGAAGCCCGCGCACCGCAACAAAGAGCAGCCCCCCCTCGCCGCAACTAGAGAAAGGCCGCGCGCAGCAATGAAGACCCAACGCAGACATAAGGAAGCTAGCTAGCTAGCTAGATAGGGAAAACAAAACAAAACTATGATGGCTGGAAACGAAATCAGTACAAGTGCATACATACATACACCCACACAACACACACACACAGATTTTAGTTCTAATATTCCTCACTCTCTCTAAAACCTTGGCCCCCATCCTTTGCCATTAAGTTGAGCCCCAGGCAATAACTCAGGCTAGAGTTTTTATTATGTCCTACCTCACTAACCTGTCCTAGTATCTCAAGACCCTGGTCTTTGCTAAACAATAATGGATAAAAAGTGGTTTAAGGTAATCTAAACAATTATTCACTGAGTGTAACAACACTGATCATAGGATTTAAAATTTAAATGTCTCTATAAGGTATGGGACACTTAAGACCCTAAGACACGTATGCACATTTAAGTGAATCCAGCATCTGAACCAGTAGGTACGCATTCAATATTCATCAAACCAGCAAAACAGTTCTTCGCAGCATTTTTATCACCTTCAACGGCCTCAAACACTTCCACACTTTGAGTTAAATCACCCGATTTAACTCAAGGCTCCACAGACTTGGGCAGGACTACAGAGGGTGGCTATCAGAGGAACCCTGGGGGCACAGAACTTCTTTAGAGACCCTGAGCCATTCAGGTGATGTTGTTGCCCCTTAAGAACCTCTACTGTGGAAAGCAGCTAATTGAGGAGTTCCCTGAAAACCTAGGAACTTTAATGATGAATCTGAGTTTAAGTTAGTGAGCAAAGATGTACACATATGTTTATAACAATCCTCAACCTCTATTGTAGAAAGCAGCTCATCGAGGCATTATATGGAAACTTAGGAAAACTACTAACAAATCTGAGTTTATACTGGTGAGTTTTCACTGTATTGTAAAATAAACATTTTGAATAATCTTCAACCTTGTATGAAAGATTATTATGTATCAGGGCTTCCCTGGTGGCGCAGTGGTTGAGAGTCCACCTGCCGATGCAGGGGACACGGGTTCGTGCCCCGGTCCGGGAAGATCCCACATGCCGCGGAGCAGCTGGGCCCGTGAGCCATGGCCGCTGAGCCTCCGCGTCCGGAGCCTGTGCTCCGCAACGGGAGAGGCCACAGCGGTGAGAGGCCCGCATACCGCAAAAAAAAAAATAATAATGTATCAAAAGAAAATTGATGTTGCCCTGAAAGGAAAGCAAAGAATAAATATTTGTTGAATGGCTGACAGATGGATTTACAAAGCGAACGAATGAATGAATGGCAGTACTGCTGCTCAATTACCTCAAAGACAGTATATTTAATATCATGGTTATGACACACACACAAAAAAAAAACAACTAAAGCTACCAAAAAGAACTCGCCGGGAAATCTGTTCTTTGCAGCAAGGATGTATCAGGGTACAAGCATCTCTTCAGCCTGCAAAACCACAAGCATTTCAAAACCTGTTATATCCTAGCAATTTTACCTCCTGGGACACTAGGAAAGACTCATGATTCTCCCCACTATGTCCTTGAGCACAGTTTGAAAAAAAAAGCTTCTTTTGAAGACAGACCTAATAATAAATTAAATTACTTCTGTTATGCCACAACTAATGGACAGAAAGCACAGAGCTCAAGATGAACAATAATCTAACCCGTTAGATCTGATTTATAACCTAATGATATTCTGGTTCTGGCAGAGGAACAGAACAAAACCCAAGCTGTAATAACAGGCAAGGTGTGCTGTCAGCACTCCAGGGAGTTTTTATATTTTAAGCCTGCGGGAATTTGGAAAAGGTCCACGGTACTATTTTTTCCTTATCTGACTGACACAGCCGATTATACCTTTAAATTAAGTCTAATAACGTATACAGCCTTTGTTAATGAGAATGTGAAAGCTAAAGTTGTGTTTTGGGAAAAAGCAGATCATTTTGCAATACTGAATACGGGCATGATTGAACCAGGCGCCTCACTGGAATTCAGCTTTGGTCAAACAGAGGGCGGGTTATGGGACCCTAGAAGAGACGGATTCATTTTCCCACATTGCTGACCACTCTGGCTCCTCAGTTTTCTGGACGAAAAACAGATACGTTATTAGTCAACTTGGCTGTTGTATAGGTCAGATTTCTGCTACAATAATATTGTGTGGCCCCCACAAAGGAAAAGAACTGTGGTGATGGACAACAGTAAGGCTTCTTTCTTGCTCAGTGGGGTTCAGGTGCACTGGGTGACATCATGAACACCATGATGCATAAAGCTGCAGGTCGGGGCCATGATGCTCCCCACATCTCTCATTCTGGGACCAGCAGCAACATGGGGACCTGGGTCATGGTCTACTCAAGGCAGGTGGCAGGGCAGAGAGGCCAAGCAACACCAGGCAAGGACACTGACACCCTCTACCCATGTGCTTCCAGTACATTCCACTGGCCATGGAGAATCACAGAGCCCAGCTCAAAGTCAAGGGAACAGCAAAGTGTCCACCTACCTGGAGGCACAGCAGAGTCACTCGACCAAGAGACTGCAGGGCAATTACAGGGAGAGAGTCACAAGTCTGCACGACAATCAGATCTACCCACACACAATACTCAGATCTGCCCAGTTCATCTGAGCTCGCCCTCCTGCTGACAGCCTCTCATTCCCCACCACAGGTAGGTGGAAACAGGCTAAGAGAACTTGGGCTGCAGGACAGACCCATTCATTGGCTGGCAGGTGAGTGGGATGCAGGAGAGATCCATTCATTGGCTGGCAGGTGAGTGGGATGCAGGAGAGATCCATTCATTGGCTGGCAGGTGAGTGGGATGCAGGAGAGATCCATTCATTGGCAGGCAGGTGAGTGGGACGCGGGAGGGGTCCATTCATTGGCTGGCAGGTGAATGCGACGTGGGAGAGATCCATTCATTGGCTAGCAGGTGACCATTCAGTTACTCGTTCTCTCTCTCTGGTATTGCCTTGATGATAGAACCCTAAAGTAAAGGCCCACAGAAGGAATTTCAACTGCCTCTTTATAGTCCTTCTTGGGGACTAGATTTGCCTATTTGTCCTTGAATTTCCTATAATACATTATAATAAATGCCGACTCACTCTTATTAGTTTAAGTGGGTCTATCACTTGCCAGTCAAGGGGCCACACGGGTAACAAATGAACTTCTATACAGATGGTACCGAGAGGAGAAATCTGTCCAGAATAGGTGAGTGTGGAGGTGGGCAGCCAGACCTGGGAACTTGTCTTCCATCAGAGATTGCACAAGAAGCACTTCGCTGTTTTTACTGAGGTCAGATGTCTCAGAGGAGATGGGGACTAATGAAGACTACTGAAGGGGGTGGGTTTTTGTTTTTACAAATGTTAAATAAAGTATCCCTTTAGCACTCTCACTGCCTGTGACAGGCCCCCTAAAAAGAAATCACTCCTTTAGGCTTATTATTTGGTTTTTGTCCATCCCTCTCTAATCTCTCCTTATTTGGGAATCTTGGTATTTCTTTGTAACCTTCCAAGTGAATGATTCCCAGATTAATACTTGCAGCTGCGCGCTCAAATCCTCAATTTCTCCTGCCTGTGCATCACTTCTTCCTGGATATCCTACTTTCACTTGAATTCACTTTTGGTCTAGAACTGAATTTACCAGCTTTCCACACAAACCTCTGGCCCTTCCTTTCTTCTGTCACTGGTACTTTCTTCTTTTCTCCTGTGTCTCCTACTGAGCACACTTTTGGGCTCCAACATGCCATCAGCTATTAGTAGCAGATACCGCTGGCTGCCCGGCCACATTCCAGGAGCCTGTCTCCCAACTATGGGATGGGCAGGGGAGCCAACCTCGAGCAAAGGGACCCAAGGTGAAACGTTCAATGGGGCTTCTGGAGAAGGTCTGACTCCCTGACAGGAAGAGGGCTGTGGAGAGAAACTGTTCTTTTGCTGCGATTCCCCCAGGCATTTTACTGAAATCATGAGAGGACAGAGCATCAACATCTGTGCACCTGATCAAAACGCTTCCCTGGTTCCCAACTGTCAAGTGAACAAAACCTAAACTCCTTAGCTCAGTATTAAAATGCCTTCATTATCTGGTGCACATTTATCTCGCCAGCTGATGTCTTCCTGTTTCCCTTCACATCAATAGGGAATAATTATATGATTAACCACTGGTACTGAGCCCTTACAATGCACCAAACAGCCTGCTAAACATGTTATATATATACAGTATTCATTTACTCCATACAACTCTAGATGGTCAGTGTTATCACACCCATTATACAGACCATAGTAGGACCAGAACTCAACGCAAGTTTCTTTCCATAAAGCCCCATGCTTCTCAACCATTGTTTCCTGGGTACCTTCTGTGTGTCAGACACTAATACACCATATCATTTCCTCTGCCAGTTTGTTTTTCTAACGATCCCACTCCTTTAGGCCACACCCTCTGGGCTCAGCTCAAAAAGCCACTTCACGAAGGTGAAAGTCACTTCCTCTCAAGATGCTGCAAAAACCAAAAGCAATTGCATTCTTCTCTGGTAAAAAGTGCAATCAGTTTTCTCTTCTCTCCTTATAGCCGTCAGCCCTTCTTACTTGTACTATGGTAATCTAATTATACCTTACACCAAATTTGAGGCTCCAAGCTCTCGACTAAGGTAAGATCAGCTGCTCATTCATTTGGTAATTTTCCCGCCCCGCAGGATAATAATAAGAGACAACAGTTATTGAGTCTTTCCTATGCTGAAGACAGTGAGTTAACACTTTACACATTCTTTAATTTATTCCCTTGATACCTTTGTGAGTTCTATTTCACCCTCATTTTAAAGGGTAGGAAACAAGGTGTGGTAAGGCTGAGTTACTGCCTAAGGTCACACACCTAATAGAATAAAAAAAGATTCAAATCCAAGAGGTCCCCAAAGAAATAATTTTTGAAAAATTTAATGTTATGTTACACCTCTGTTTTCATTAACTAAGATACAAAAGATCTAACTTAAAGCACTTGGATCAAAAGGCTCCATTAGGAGTGGACCCAAGTTTAAAAGCCTTTTCCACTGCCAGATTTGAACAACAGGCTTGGTTTTGAGAATAACCTTCACTGGGGTATCCTGGCCAATTTCTGTGTGGGAGGGCAGGAAAGGGAGAAGTTTAATTCAATATTATCTAGGCCAATGAATCTATGCCCAATGTACTATATGTTCCAAAGATTTTAGGCCTCACTTGAAATCTTTGTGTCTCTCGTGAAAAAAGACGGTCTGTCTTACATAATTAAATCTGCTTTAAGATCCAGTATCACATTATGGAATTTAAATGACTTACAAAGAAATCGATTCCTGCCTGGGAAGGTTATGATGAGGTTGATAACTTATTTTAGGGGTTCCCAAACCACACCAAGGGACCACCTGCATAAGAATTTTCTGGGGTGCTTAAAAAAATAGATTTCACAGTTATGAAATAGGGATATGAGTGCAACTTACAAAGGTCCCTAGGGTTTTCTGATAAGCTGCAAGACTCGAGAACCCCTAGATTCTAGTCCATTCCACACCTCAACTGCTAACACTTCTATAACTTACCAGTATAAAAATAACTGTTCAGGGCTTCCCTGGTAGCACAGTGGTTAAGAATCCACCTGCCAACGCAGGGGACACGTGTTTGAGCCCTGGTCCAGGAAGATGCCACATGCCACGGAGCCGCTAAGCCCGTGCGCCACAACTACTGAAGCCCAAGTACCTAGAGCCTGTGCTCCGCAACAAGAGAAGCCACCGCAATGAGAAGCCCGTGCACCACAATGAAGAGTAGCCCCTGCTCGCCGCAACTAGAGAAAGTCCGCACTGAGCAAGGAAGACCCAATGCAGCCAAAAATAAAAAATGAATAAATTAAAAATAAAAATAGCTGTAAGTAAAAAAAAAAAAAAAAAAAAATTAGTGGATCTCTCATCGTTTGTGGCTTTAGTCTCCAGCAACTACAATTTAGAAAAGCTCCAGACAGGGATTATTGTCTCCTAAATATTTGGTTACAACCACATAAAAGCCCTGATCCGAAAGAATCCATTCTATGAGTTTCGGTAGTGCCTGTTGAGAGTTGACTGTATCAGGATATCAGGTCAGGGCCTGGGTAGGATTACATAAACTCCGGGAGTAGGAAGCACATTCTGAGGAAAGCAGCTTGCATTTCAATAATCTGATTGATAAACAGGCGTTAACAGAAGCACCACAAGTGCTGGATGCCTGAGCCTGTGCACCTTTGTTGAACCATATGTCAGAGTGCTCCTGGCTCGACACAAGAACAAAACTGCGGCCTCCCAGGGAAAGTCATTCCCTGAGCCTCTTGCAGGAACAAGAGGGAAAGACAGGGCTCTGCTCATAAGAATGGTATAAACAGTCTCAAAATGAAGTTCAGAGTTTGAAAGGGTAAATATCATCCCAATTACATTCAAATATATACATATAAATATATATGTACACACACATTTGGTTCTGTTAACAATATAGTATTCACGTGTGTGTGTGTATGCGTGTGTTCACACACATACACTAGTTATTTCCTGGCAGTCTTAGACTATTTCAATCTGAATCAGTATCAGCTAAAAATAAATTAAAACATAAAATAATACAATAGAGTTAACTGCTAGGACTTATACTGCTCAAGGTCTGTGACATGGAACTGACCACAATTGAGAGATATTCACCAGCTCCTAAATGATGGAAAGGAGAATAGAATAGAATAGAAAGGGAGAAAAACGCACAGCTCTAGAGGTCAAATCTAAGTTTTGACAATGTCACTGGCATCATATACACTTCTGTCCCAGGGACTGAGCAGAAGCAAACTTGAGTAATGACAAGTAACTTTAATTAAACTCTCCATCTGCTTATAAGCTTGATGAACTTCAAAATGAACTTGCTTACCAAGTCACGGTCTCTCCAAGAAGTAATCCTTTCTTATTAATCTTTGACAAACTATTAAATTTCCCATTTTTCCCCTGACCAGTGGTAGAATGCCCTCTCTCCGTACGATTTACAAGTAGTCTCAGAAATTAGAAAGTGATGTACAGCTCATGTAATTCATTTTAATAGGAATTTGGATGGCTTCTCTTTTTCTTTTTCAAAATACAATATCTTGAATTGTCCTCTCCAAGCATGTGATAAATGACGTGGGGGCAGAAAAAGAAGAATTTTTAAATGCAAGATAAAAAGGATGATTTTGTAGTCTCTCTTTATGAAGGGCCTGCTCTCTGAAGTGATAAAAGCTGCGGTCCTGCTGTGTTTCCACCTGCAAAACTCCTCTTAAATCTAATAGAACTTAGAGGGGTACACAAGCCACCGAGGGTGAAACCTAATTTCCATCTCGGTTCACTTGATTTCCTAAAATTACATCAACAGCAAAATCAGATAGACGGTGGATGCTGGTTTATGAGGCTTCTAATAGATAAAACTCTTTTAGTATTTAAAGAATAATTACCACTCTCTGATTCAACCAGGGCTTATGGGAAACTATTGTGTCACCTCCTTTTCCTTCGTTAGGCCATGAATGTAACCAGCACTAACTACTCAATCATATTTTTAAGATCATTTAAGAAAAAAAATGATATTCATTAAGATGCACTGTAAATCCAGAAGCACAAAAAAATCACAAGAATTTCCACGACTCAGAAATCAAAGGGACTCAATCATTAAATTCAATTTTCCACTCATTGCATCTAAAAAGAGTCACAGAGCAGAGAGGGCCTATGTATTTAGAACATGGATGAGGGGGACGGTGTAACAAAGTCTTTAACCCATCCAATGCAAATAGCCTTTGAATTATTCTAGGGAGATATTGCCCACACGCACTTGTGCTGACAGGTGGACACGTTCACTAACTTTAGAAACCCAACTTTGTTTCTTGCCAACACCATTATTGCCCACAAAGTCCACTCTAAGATTATTCAATCAAGTGTGCTTGCTATAATTGGATTTTCTCTCTCTCTCCCTCCATTCTGAAAGACCAAAATGGTAATGCCGAAGTGTCATTTAAGTTGTTCCTGTCTCATGAACTCAGGCTAAAAATGGTATGCAAGCTCTACTAGAGACCTGGGCACACAACATTATTCTTAGTATACATCTGATACTTGTCCATTCAAAAGAAAGCAGGTCCAGAGGCCCATCCCAGAACGTTAGCAATCATCCCACCCAATTTTCTCACCATATACCAAAATCTGCAAAATGGTCTGTTTTCTTCTGAAATGGCAGAGAGAGAATATGATCGACAGCTTAATAGAAAACCCAGTCCACAAGGTAAAAACAAAAGGTCATGTCATACTCTGCAAAGTGTAACATCTGTAAATTCATTTCCCCCCTTTCTACTATCCAACACCTACCCTTCACAAAAAGAGAACACATTAAAATGAAAAATATGAGTTTTCCTCTGGTAAGAATGACTGAAGAGCACTGTTTTATTTTCTTCCCAACACAAAATAAATACACCATGAGGTTTAATTGCAGTTTGTACCTTCATACCTCCCAGCAGGGTGGCCCATCTGGGGACTGAATCTGTGACACCCTTTAACTGAGACTTCATGACCTTCTGGGCTCTGTATTAACAGAGCCCAGAAAACCCTAACCCAGAAAACCATCCTCAGAGGAAAATGTCATCAGTGGTTAACTCGTACCATGGGGCCAACTTTGATTTTTTTTTTTTTTCTCTCCTTTTTGCAGGAAGAGTAGACCTGGGATTTTCTTTACGAGGCAATTTATTATGAAGATAGTTGGTGGCTTTTCGCTTGTTGGCGTATTTTTTAAGAAAAAGAAAAACAGAGGAGAAAGAAACACACAGGCCATAGCCCGATCCTAGAAAACATCCCGTATAGCAGGGCTTCTCAACCTCAACACCATGAACGATTCGAGCCAAATACCTCTTTGTTCTGGGAGGCTGTTCTGTATAGTGGATGCACAGCGTCCCTGGCCTCTAGCCATTAGACGTTGGTAGCTCCAGCCCTGTTGTAAGAAGCAGAAATGTCTCCAGACATTGCCAAATGTCATCCTGAAAAGAAAACTGCCCCCAGTTGAGAGCCAAGGCTTTAGAGCAAAAGAGACAGAGTCCCTTTTAAAATTCCTAAGGCCACTCCTGACACTGTTCAGGAGGAGTATTTGCAGGTCCATCCAGTCTCTGTGGACTTCCAGTGCCTGTGCCCCCCATCACCAAAGAAGCCGGGTGCCGAAATCACCAACACACCTATCTTTATCCCAAAGGACCTGGCAAACCCTTCATAATGTGCTCACATAAAACTAAAACCCAAAAGGGGAAAACGCCTATGTCAGCAAAGCAGGGAGGAGAGGTAGGGAGCCTTCATACGCCAGGAAAGGGGGAAACCCTAGGCTTTAAAACTGCTGCTTTGGCAAATGTCTGATGCTCGGAGACCTATTTTTAAAAGTTGGGGAGAGGGAAGTCGCAAAGAAACAGAAAAGTCCAAGTACATTTTCAACATCTTTTCATCTTTTTGATGTATCAATGAAGACTTTTTTTTTTGAGAGAGAGAGAAAAAAAAGTCATAACTCCTGCAGTAAAAATAAAGAATGAGCACACAAGGCAGTAAACCTAACCATCAGCACTTTTAAACTACCCTTAAACAAAAAGGCACTGATGAGACAGATTTATTTTAACCCCTTGGCAGAAGAGGTTGCCGAAAGCAGTCTATCACATGGTACCAATGGGATAAAGAAGGCTGAAGTACCCTTTGGGAGATACAAAAGCAAACCAAGTCCGGCTAAGACCTGAGATTACCCTCCTTGCCAAAGAAATCGGGTTATTCAGGTGACAGAGCTCAGAGCCCAGTGAAGGGGATGCTTAATCTAGTTCTAACCATGAACCCCAGGTTGCCCCATAAACTTAGCATCCTTCTAACAAGAAAGGCGGTCTGGGCAGTAGGTCTTTATGCATCAAACCTCAAATGACAATGGCAACCTGGGATTCATCCAAAAATAATTTTCATAGTGAGGTGGCCAGGAATAATTTACACTACTCCCCTTCTCTCGTGTGTAAGATGCTAGAAGACCAATACACAGGACGGCAGGTTGAAGGTACTTACAGAAAGCTCATGGGAAGTTAAGTGACCTAACGCTTTTACCCAGGGGCCTTGGACACTGTTCTTTTTCTTCAAATCTGCATTCCAATCTGTCTCCATGAATGAACGTGGTCTTGTCTGCACGATGCATTTTCCAGAATTTCCCACCGAACCATAAATCAACTCCAAGGGAAAGGTAGTGATTAATACAACAAATGGGTCCAGCCATGGTAGATTTTTCATACCTGACAGCTATGTCCTAGAGGAAGTACAAAAGACCCTGGAGTTGCTACTTTTAACTTCCCAAATGCTTGGTGATTATTCTAACAGACCCAGAAGATCAGGAAAAATAGACATTTTTAAACTTCTTGAGGAAAAAATGATTTCCGAGCACCAGGAAGCTAGTCCTAGGCTCCATGTCGCCCAGTGAAAGAGCCGAGCTGACCACAGGATGCTCACATTCCAACACTGTGTTCTTGGTTTAAAAAAAAAAAAAAAAAAAAAAAAAGCAACATTCAGGAAGCAGTGAGAAAAAGCCTTTCAGGAAAAAAAAATCTCATCAGCTGTGCAATAAAATATGAAAGTAAGTTGAAAAGGTACTGTGTGTTGTTGTAGGCTCTGAGAAAGGCTTCAGGCGTAACTTCTAGAACCACATCGTCCATTATGGTGGCTATTAGCCACCTGTGGTCAATTAGGCATTTGAAATGTGGCTTAGTCCAAAGTGAGATATCATTACAGTGCATGATACACACTGGATTTCCAAGACTTGGAAGGAAAAAGAGCAGGTGAAACAGCTCACTGATAATTTCTGGATCGATTACATGTTGAAATGATAATATTTTGGAGATACTGGGTTGAATAAAATATACTACATTTAATTTCACCTGCTTTTTTTTTTTTTTTTTTTTACTCTTCTAATGCGGCCACTAGAAAAATTTAAATCACTTATGTGACTCATATTTATGGCTCACATGATATTTCTAATGGACAGCACTGCTCAAGAACAGGAGTCAGCAAACTTTCTGGAAGGGCCTGACTGTAAATATTTTAGGCTCTGTCTCTGTCTATGATGCCAAAGCAGCAGGGACAATATACAAACAGATGGTTGCGGCTGTGTTCCAATAACATTTTATTTACAAAACAGACAGATGAATTTGGCCTGTGAGCCCCAGGCTGCCTTCTTCTCAGGGTCTAGATCATTAACAGTTCCCTATAAAGAGGGAGATGAATACACCAGGGGCCCATGATATGAATTCAGCCTGCAGGTATGTTTTTGTATCCAGCATGGGTCCCCAGCAAATCTGAACTTGAATACCTTTAGACTGGGCCTGGCTGTCCCAGGTCCCCCAGTAACCCCCACATCACTTGCCAAGTTTAACTGCCCTTTTTTTTTTTTTTTTAATTTACTTTATTTATTCATTTATTTTTGGCTGTGTTGGGTCTTTGTTGCTACGCGCGGGCTTTCTCTAGTTGCGGCGAGCGGGGGCTACTCTTCGTTGCGGTACACGGGCTTCTCATTGCAGTGGCTTCTCTTGTTGCGGAGCACGGGCTCTAGGCATGCGGGCTTAAGTAGTTGTGGCTTGCGGGCTCTAGAGTGCAGGCTCAGTAGTTGTGGCGCAAGGGCTTAGTTGCTCCACGGCATGTGGGATCTTCCCAGACCAGGGCTTGAACCCATGTCCCCTGCACTGGCAGGTGGATTCTTAACCACTGCACCACCAGGGAAGTCCAAACTGGCCTTCTTCATGCCATGACCACGTGCATTTAGCCCTCCTGCTGTAAAACTGGTGTCCTAGGAAGCGGCACTCCAAAAAGCCAGACAGTCATGGAATCAGATAAAGGGAGTTTCTATCAGGGGCTAACTTAGTTAACTCATACAATTTATCATCCAAAGCAAATCGATTCTGAGAATGAAAGGAGGCATAATTAATAATTAAATCTGGATTAACAGGTTTCCACCAGAATGTATACAGTTATCCTACTGACAGAGGAAGCCAGGCCTACAATGAAAATATGGTCAACTTTCTCCAAAATGCAGACATGAACAAGGAAGAGAACAGCTGGGACCACTTCCTGTATAGCACAATGTATTACTATTAAACAAACCCTGCCTGACACACCTAACAGGGCTGGCCTCCCTCAGTGTCCATGGTATCTGTGGTGGGCTTCAGCTTCTCTCTGGTCAGCTTCCCAAGATCTATTTCAGCACCTCTGGGTGACAATCCTGGATTTAGTCTGGGTCTTCCCCATCCAAATCATGGCCTAATGATTAAAAATTTTTCCACCCAAGGTGTGTAATGAGTACACGGGGGCTTATGACACTACCCTCTCTACTTCTGCGTGTTACTGATCATTTCCACACTTTAAAAAATATTTTTAAAGGTTACACCCGGCTTTCCCAGTTGCAGATGGACTTCAGTTAGCCTAAGATAACCAGCTTCTGTGGGCAGCAATGCTGCCATTATGATGCGGAGCTGGTTTTAGGATAATGCGGACACTGTCGGTGGCAGAGCCCAGAGACAGAAATAAACATAGTCCCTCACCACTCTTGGGCTGTTGGAACCAAACAAAACTGAGGACAGCACAAAGTTTATTCTTTCCCTTTACTGCTGAAAGCAACCTGGGTTGAGTTTCTGTTGCTTGCACCTGTCATGGGTGATTCCTGTAACCAATGCCGCCTTCTTCCTCCCCCTCTTCCCCAATGGTCTTTATCTGGAGGGTACACGGGTGTGTACACACACACACACACACACACACACACACACACACATATCCGTGTACCCTCCAAGTACAGACCAGTGGGGAGTATCATGAAAATATACATGCTGGGCTTCCCTAGTGGTGCAGTGGTTGAGAGTCCGCCTGCTGATGCAGGGGACGCGGGTTCGTGCCCCAGTCCGGGAAGATCCCACATGCCGCGGAGCGGCTGGGCCCGTGAGCCATGGCCGCCGGGCCTGCACATCCGGAGCCTGTGCTCCGCAACGGGAGAGGCCACAACAGTGAGAGGCCCGCGTACCGCAAAAAAAAAAAAAAGAAAGAAAGAAAGAAAATACACATGCTTTTGAAGCTAAATTAAGCAGTCAGGAGCCATTTCCCACCTCACAGGCACTTCCCTGAGCTGCCAATGCATCTGTTTGTAGGAGCAGCTGGTCACACACACTTTTTACCTCACCAGGAAGTCACTTCCCAGAGGGACGCTGAAACCAGCAGTGCTGGGGTAGTGGCTCCCCCCAGGAACATCACAAACATTGCTTTGAACACATTGCGGCTTCCTTCTGACCTTTCTCCTTCCATAAAGGAGCTGCACACAGTTATGTCCACACCACAGGTCACTGTTCTGGCCCTACTCCTATCACCTCAGGGGAACTTTACGTTCTTCCTTCAGCTTGTAACACCAATCCTGAGAGATGGGAGGAAGAGCCGGGACATGCTCACAGGGAACTCTTAGACTTCGGAGGCAACATCACCAAGAATGCACAACCTGGGCTTCCCTGGTGGCGCAGTGGTTAAGAATCCGCCTGCCGATGCAGGGGACACGGGTTCGAGCCCTGGTCCGGGAAGATCCTACATGCCGCAGAGCAACTAAGCCCGTGCACCACAACTACTGAGCCTGTGCTCTAGATCCCGTGAGCCACAACTACTGAGCCTGCGTGCCACAACTACTGAAGCCCGCGTACCTAGAGCCCGTGCTCTGCAAGAAGAGAAGCCACCACAATGAGAAGCCTGCACACCTCAATGAAGAGGGGCCCCCGCTCGCCGCAACTACAGAAAGCCTGTGCACAGCAACGAAGACCCAATGCAGCCAAAAATGAATGAATGAATGAACGCACAACCTCTTAAGCAGCTAGGACACCGATATGCATACCTGACAATCTACGTAATGAGTCTCTACACGTACTCCCCTTCTCATAAAAACTCTATCCTCTACCACGGCTCAGGATATTTTTAAACCATAGTTTCTTTTTTGATTGTTCTTATTTTTGAAATTGGGGCTGCAGGAATCTGTCACCTGTCTTCACTCACCTGTAAACCCTACCACCTTGTACAAAACCGGCTCTATGAAAAAAACACATCGGATCAATTTAAGACCACACATGTGGAAACTAGTTTGTTTATATAATCACAACAATATTTACTAAGTGATATGTATTAAGAATTTGCCAGGTCCTGGGTTAAGCACGGAACCATAGATTATTTCATTTCATGTTCGCTAAATTCCCATCGTGAGCCCCTATTACACGGCCAGGAACGAGTAGAGTTAGACTTCACATCCCGCTGGTGTGGCTTCGTCATCTTCACTCTTAACTGTGATAGGATACCACCTCCCAAATGAAGAAGCATTCTACCTCTCAAATTAAGAATTTAATTCCTTATTAATCAATACACTTACTGTTCGGGGTGGGGGGATGGTGCTTTGAAGAGGATAGAGCGAAACTCCCTACTCCTTAATGACTGATTCCCTCCAAAGAGGATACTGTGTGTGTAGGGGGGGCTTGGGGATAAAATTACAGTGAAGAAATTTACGGAACACTGCCATGTGACCAAGATCAACATCAACAGTCATAAACCCTGTTGACAGCATGTACCCTTGATACAATGTAATGAACATGGTACTTCTGTGACCTTCCACCCAAAAACCTGCAACCCCAATCCAATCATGAGAAAAAAACACCAGACAAACCCAAATTTAAGGATATTCTACGAAGTACTTGACAAGTATTCCTCAAAACTGTCAAGATCATCAGAAAAAAGCGAAGTCTGAGAAACTGTCACAACCCAGAGGAAGCTCAGGAGACATGACAACTAAATGTAATGCAGTATCCTGGATGGGATCCGAGAACAGGAAAGGACATTAAGTTAAAAGTAAGGATCTGAGTAAGCAGGGAGTTTAGTAACAATGGATCAACTCTGGCTCACTAGTTACCACAAATGTACCAAACTAATATAAAGAGGTCTATAACAGCAAAAACTGGAGATCTTCTCAATGTTTCCATAAACTTAAAACTATTTAAAATAAAATGTTTATATTTTTAAAATGTTCACATCCCTACTACTTGGAGGGAAAGTATAAAAGATCAAGAAACCCTCCAAGTTTCCAGCTCTAGCACTGATGGGAACTGTGCTCAGGAACAGAAGCAGACCTGACTACACAGCGCTGCCCTGTCAACATGCACCCGAAGGCCCATGAGGCTTCCAGGTTGTTCCACTGACTACTTTATGCTCTAGCTGTAGCTAATCCATAAAAGCAGGTTATTTAACTCACTAGTCAAGTCCTTGGAGCCCATTCTTGAGTTACCAGACTGGCTATTTTTGAGCTAAATATAAACTGAAAACATTTACAAACGAAAACAAACAGCATTCCCTAATGGCCCCTTCCAATACAAAGGTAAAACTAAAAAGATTAAAAAATTTTAAAGCAACACCACCACTCTGAGTGCCTTAGGAGGGTAGTCAAAAACAGGCTTTATATATATACACATATATATGTACGTATATATATTTGGGGGTGGCACGCTCGACCAGGGCTCGAACCTGGGCCCCCTGCACTGGGAGCATGGAGTCTTAACCACTGGACCGCCAGGGAAGTCCCAAGAATAGGCTTTTTAAAATGCAAAGTGACTGAAGATTTTTTATTCCCATTTGGGCCAGGTTTTGTACACAAGCCTCAGAGGAAGGGCAGTAAGTTGCAAATGATTTCAACCAGCGCTACACTGATAAAGTAATTTCATGCCTGACACTATTTTCAATGCCTAATGAACCTTTCTTAACTACTAAAAAAATTAACTAGTTGTCATTTACTGTCACATACAGTATTTTGGTGGGAACTTACATGGGAGAGAAGGGGGTCTAGAATGTTGACTTAGAATTTACATTTCCAGTTGTGTCCATTACTTTCCACAATCATCTGAAATATTTCTTTCCCACATCACAGCCAGTAAACCCTTAAGAAGCCCTGTACTATGCTGGGCAAGGTGAGTCTGTGGAAAAAGTTTATTCCTATAAGAAATTATTCATGTGATTATCTGTGTTAAAATGCAGAGAAATATTTTAAGAAGGAAGAAAAAAAAGTGTATGACCATAATGTCCCAACCAAATCACTGTAGGTTTGGACTCAGCAGACAGTCTCAAAATCCCTAACTTCTTTGACTTTATGCTGGGAAAATTCCATAGATCCTGTTTTTCTTTTCTTTCTCTTCTCTTCCTCCTTCCTTCCTTCCACCTTCCTTTCTTCCCTCCTTTCTCCTCTCCGCCCCCCCCCCCCCCCGCCCATCTTCTTTCTCTCTCCGTGACATTAAAAATTAGAGCTGGAGATTAGGGAACCCAGAAATGGAAATAGAGGCCACCCTTAAGAGACCTTCTCCACATCAGGCTCCCAGCAGTCAGCACTGACCGATTCTGAATCTGCCTAGAGACCGGGGCTTGGCTTCACAACTCTGAACACAGAACTCCAATGAGCCACTGGCAATCAGCGGCGCTACAGAGGGAACCTCTTGGCCAATCCGAAAAACTGGAACCTTGATTGATAAAGGAGGGCAGAGGGAGGGGAAATGATTACTGGTTAAAGCTGACCCCAGAAAGGACCCAGCCTCCCAGTTCCCAGGCCTATGCTTCTCCTTCCACAGGAAGGTGCCTTTCTTTCTCCTAGAGGTATGTGTACCAACAATCTCTTCTCCTTTGTTACTGAGGACAAAGATAAGACATTTATAGATCTAACACCGATATGCCTCCCATAATTACCTTAGCTCATGAAGTTGAAGACACCATTAAATTGTAAGCAGACTCATCCCAATTTCAGTGATGTTCAAATGTTAAAAAATAAAAGCCCCAGACAACAGTTTTCAAACACTACTGAACGGAAATTATATCCGTATTTCAGAGATATTACAACGTGAAGAAAAAAGAACTCAGCATCAATGAAATCCACTACATCATTTAGTCCTCAGGGGAAGGCTGCAACACAGTTAAGTATCATCTCTGCATTTCAGGGGCAAAGTGGAAACCAGGCTCAGAGCTGACGATGGACATCTTAGCCCCTGGGAGTAACATGAACATGCACATGATCCCTGGCCTTTAATAACCTGACAGAACAGGGACTTGCTTCCTACCTTTTCCTATAGCCCTTCACCTTGATATCTTTCATGTATATAAAGTTGGGTCTAAAAACTAACCCTTCACCTGGAAGAAAACAATGATCCATAAAAAAGTACGGAGTTAACGAATCACTGATGTTCGTTCTCGAAAGCGTTTTGAGTGCCTAGTACGTGCCAGCAGGCCCTGTATCGATCCTGAGTAGACAGTGGAGAGATAACGTCCTCACCTTGGTGTCTAGTAAGAGAGACAAAAACAATAAACAAGGTAATAGCAACAACACAAATAAGGTGACATACAAAGGTAAGAGTGCTCTGGAGGGGCTACACTTAAGAATCTACATTTACCTTGAGATCTGGAGGGAGAGAATTCAGCCATGAAAAGAAGCAAGCAGGCTAACCATGCACACAAGAGCCTCCAGATGTGATCAAGAAGCATGAAGATGCCACTTCCACACTCCTCTCTGACTCCTGCCAAACATTCACTCTCAACCGGAGGCCAGCAGGCCAACGTTGGTCCTTTCTAAGCAACTACACAGCTTCATTTGCCCCAAGGAACCAAGTTCTGCCCATTCAGGCTCTTAAATGGGCAGCTATCAACTCTCCCGGCTGCTGAATTTAAGGATTCCTCTTCAATAACCCCAAGAATCAGAGCCATTATTTATCACAGTCTTCTTTTGTTTTGAGTCATGTAAGAGGAAAAAGTATCAATAATCTTTGCTCCAGGACAGGTTTCTACAATCTCTGTTTCTATTTCGGCAGCGAAGATTAAAGAACCACCGATGTTCTGGAAACCCAAAGCCAGTTACCTGCGTGTGGACCATCGGATTAATAACACCAAACATCAGCCTCCCAGGTCTCCAGCCTCTTTTTATCTCGCTCAATGGTTAACGTTTGGGAACGCTCCCTTGTCCCCCAGAGACATTATTTTCAGTTATAAGCTATACGGATGTCCCCTCTGGTCATCAAATTTAATGTGATGATTATTAAAGGGAATTTGCTAATATTAATGCCCACTTTCAACTTGAGGGACAGAGTTACAAATTTCTCCTCATTTTGGCTAGTGGGGAACGGGCCAAGGATGAAATCTGAATAAAGTTAAGGAGAAATCTACTGCTGTTCAATTATTTAATAGATCATGTACAACAGAGGTAGTGATGCATTACCTACCCCAAAGATACGATTACACTCAAAGCCATAATGAACTCTTACCATTCAGAGGGGAAGGCGCAGTATATATAAAGTTCTATAGTCCAACGCTACTCAACAGCCTTAATTATAAAGATAACAGCTGGTATTTACTGAGCACTTACCAGCCAGGCAACTGTACCTTGTCATTTAACCTCTCCACACTTGGAAGGTAGATACTATTCCCATCTACTTTCTACAGATGAAAACACTAAGATTTAGTGACTCTAAGTCCTGCTCACCGTCACAGCCTGTGCTCTTAAGGTCTACACCACAAAGACGTGCAATTCAGGGACAGTGGACTCAGACCATCAAAGCTGAAACCCCAGCTCCACTACTTATTAGTTGTATGACCTCGGAAAGCTAGTTAACCACTTACAGCCTCAGTCCCCTCATCTCTAAAATGGGGCCATCATAGGGATCAATACGTGCAGTTGGCTGAAGGATTAAATGAGACCCTGGGCACACTGTCAGGCATGCATTTAGACATACCATGAATGCTGGTCGCTGAGACTGCTCAAGCCATTACTACTACCAAGAGCGATGTCACATTCCCAGTTGATTTTACATCAATAACTTACTACCCATTCATTTTAGCCATTCACACTATGACCAAATACCATCACTAATACATGAACCAGAAATTATAGAGTATAAAACATGCCCGAATTCCTTTCCCATTCCTACGGTGAAGCCTGAGTCCATCACCAGGAAAGGTCCCGTTGTTGTAAACCAATTCAGAAAATAAATACACCAGTTTTTAGACATGCTCCGGGTGCAACGAAAATCTTCATTATAACCTGATGAATTTAACTCATTTTTCAGAGTATACAACCTGTAGATTATGGTTAAAATGCATAAGGGGAACGCTCCATGTTTTAAAGACGTTTGCGTATTTAACTTGCAGGCAGCAATCTGCTCGGGTGTAAGCAAAGCATGCTATTGCTGACGTCTTACATTTCAATTTTCTTTACACCCAAACAACAAAATATTTAAACAGTAAACACCTGCTCAAAGACCTAAGAGAGGGAAGACTTTGGAAGGCGCAGGCGGTGTGTTGACTACTGAGAAAGCCAAGTGGCACAGGGGCTAGATGTTTGAAAGCCTGACCTATTGTGTCAGAAAAGGAGAGCCTAATGCCACAAAATGCATGGAGGGAAATCTGGAACTGTAAACAATCTGAGAAAATTTAAATGAACAGATGGCAATAGAAAAATACAGGAGACTTTAAAAAATATTAGTAAATCTAGCACATTCTTTTTAAAAGAAAAGACAAGTCCATAATAATTAATCATCATAAATTTTATTGATTTTAAAAACAGGTAAAATGGGGGTGGGTATAGAAAACAGCAAAAAGTCGTGGAAAAAAAAAATAGGATTTAGGGACTTCCCTGGCAGTCCAGTGGTTAAGACTCTGTGCTTCCACTGCAAGGGGCGCGGGTTCAATCCCTGGTTGGGGAACTAAGATCCCACATGCTGTGAGGTGTGTCCACAAAAAAAAAAAAAAAAAAGATAGGATTTAAATAAAAGCATTTATCCAAAAATCATCTTCTGTGCTCATAGGGCCATGAGGCACTTGAGCAAACTGAACACAAAAGTGAGCCTTCGGCGCTAAGCAGGTACACAGAACCTGCATCGTTATCCACTTTGGGGGATGTCACCTCCTCTGTGGCAATCAGTTTACTACAACAAGATATCTGGTGGAAACAACTTCAACATGACATGGAAAAACTTCAGTTTTGCTACGACAGAATAACCAAAAAGATGCTTATTTCTATATGGCAGCGAGAAACAGAGCACAGATGATTCAGTTTCTTTTTTCACAACCTAGCCAAGCTTGGAATGAATTTTGATCTTTTCAGCTAAAAGCAAACTGGCAAAGGAGGGTGGGGTGATGGTAATGGTGGCTGCCACAGAAAAGACAAGTAGACAGCATACAGAGAGCTGTACGTGGACTCCTGTCAATTTGCAGGTTAGGGCCCTGTGCTGGGAATAGTAGCAGCTTGTTGTTTTTTTAAATCAGTGACTGTGTGTGCCCCTCTCCCTAGTGTAATACTTGGGTAGCTTTTGATTAAAAGGGACATAAATCTAAGGGGATAAAGAGGAGAAAAAAAGGAATTAACTGACTTAAATAATTGGAACGTCTAAGGCATGAGGCTTCAGGTATAGCTGGTTCCAGAGGCTGCAGAAGTATCATCAAGGCTCTGATTCTCTTTCTAATTTTCAGGCCAAGAAGCTGCCGTCACAAAGCCAAAGCTGCAACACACTCTCCTTTGGATAAGAAAAACATGCAAAAGAAGAGAAACTCGCTGGTAGGGGTCCACAAGCAAACTAAAGTAAGACACTCATTAGTCTTGCTTGGGACACACAATCAGTTTTAAAACCACCATTGAGCTACTTAAGTGGCCACGCCTGTTCTGGTCACTATGATGGACAGCCTTACTTGAACTGTGTAGACTGGGGATGAAAAGGGAACGTAGGGAAAGGATGGGCTGGAGCAAGAGAAACAAATCTTGAGATGCCAATACTCACGACCACTCAATCTCAGAGACCTTTCCTCCGGTAGTTTCTATTTCTTGTGCCACTCTCAAAGCCTCTCTTGCAATTTTCTATTTAATGAATGAATTGTAAGCAGCGGGCTAGGCGAAGAAAAGAGAGAGAAAAACGTTCCATGGAAAACGGAAGAAAAGAAAAAGTGAAGAGCACACCTGAGATTTGAACCCAAATTCCTGAATTCATTGGCGGGAAGGGCCAAGAGCTGAGAGAAACGTGACATGTGCCCTCATGAGGCCACCAAGGGTAGGCTCAAGGCTGAAGAAAACCATAAAGTCTCCTGGGCTGCGGAAGGGGTTGGGGGCTCAGCATCCTTGCGCTGCCAGAGCCCTCCCTGGTGACACCGCACCAACTGTAGGGCTACGGATCCTCTCCCCCTGGTCCCACAAAACCGCTGTGCTCTTGAGGTCACAGCAGCCCAAGCAGAAAGATGAGTTCTAATAACCAAGGCATTGCAGCCTCTAGAACTCATGATCCTCCCTATTATTCATGAAGATGCATTAAATATGTATTTTTCTGCCTTCCTCTTCTCTTAAAGCTCTGCAAATCATTAACTAAATCCAAAAAGTGGGATGAGATTAAAATAAATTCATGAATAAATAATACCTCTGCACACAAGAGAGCGCCTTAAACAACATCTCAACGTAGCAGAGAGACCTGCAGTTTGTATAATAATCATTGAATGTGGAGTACAAATACATTTATTATAAATAAAGCAGTCCCGAGAACCTGAAACTGTTACAGATACCTGCCCAATCTCCGTCTCAAGCAGATTATTTATGTAACAGGATCATTTTAGTTCAAGTTACTTGATGATGTTGAATCAAAGTTGGAAAAACGTGTCTCAGGGAACTCATCTTTACAGTGGGAAATCATTTCCCAGCCTCTGTGGGAGCAAGCCTGAGTTACTAACCTGAGAGACAAGACGTTCTAAGTATCCGAGGTCAATGCTGACTGTCCCGCCCACTGAAAAAAGTTGTTTTCTGGCTCCTCAAAGCCACCCTCAAAGCTTGAGATCTAAGAGCTCAGGATTTATTATACACAAATACATGCAGAGAAGTAAAATCAAATAATAAAAATCACATCATGTTTCTTTCCCCTACTTCATGGATAATTTAGCAACACAGCAACAACTGATTGGACTGTTACTGTTTTACACTGATGACCCATGTCTCATCTTAACACAGTAAGAGGAAAACAGAGGTGCTGATTTGTAATTCATTACAACCAAGAATTTCACATGTACTTTATCTTACTGATATACAAAGAGTTAACAAATCAATCATTGTACCTACTTATGGCAGAGATGAATGACTTATTTGGACATACTTCCCTAGATAAAATAATTAAATCACAACGTGAAAAACTGAATTTCAGGGAAAAAAATTACCAAAAAAATCAGAGAAGGCAAAAAATTTTAGAGATGGAAGGGATTCAGAGGCTGAGAAGTCTTGGTGAAGCTAACTGTGAAATCAATGGCAAAGTAAGTAGCTATAAAGCTTCTACTCCAGATGTACTTTGTCACATGTACATGTATGGAAATTATATATTCATAACCTTACAAGAGAATATTTAATCCAGGGCTTCCCTGGTAGCGCAGTGGTTGAGAGTCTGCCTGCCGATGCGGGGAGCGCGGGTTCGTGCCCCGGTCTGGGAAGATCCCACATGCAGCGGAGCGGCTGGGCCTGTGAGCCACGGCCGCTGGGCCTGCGCGTCCGGAGCCTGTGCTCCGCAACGGGAGAGGCCGCAGCGGTGAGAGGCCCGTGTACCGCAAAAAAAAAAAAAAAAAGAATATTTAATCCATATTTTACCATGAAGTTCAGTAATACAGCATCAGTAATTCTGTCCTCCATGATAGTTCTTATTCTAACTCTCAAAGCTGAAATAAACTCAATATTGATGTTTTCAGTAAAATAGTATCTAGTCTGAGTTTTGCCATCAAGTTTGATTTTAATCCAAACAACTGGACGAAAACACTTTTCATTCAACTGCAAGTTCATGATAAATAGGGTCTTAGGATAGCAGTGAAGACAAGATAGCTCTCACATGTACCCTGGGGCAAAAAGAATGCAGGGAAGAAATCAGCAACCTGTTAGACAGCACCCAGCAGGCCTACAAGCCCTGGGCTTGGCCAGCTTTAAAGCCAAAGAGCGAGCCCGGAGTCAGCAACAGAGACATCAATGGTTTAACGGATAAAGGGAGCTTACAAGTCTGAAGCGAGGTCCTGGAGCGACACCCAACCATGTACGGCAGACAGCGGGCAGGATGTGGCAGCTATCTTCACTCCCAGGACTTGGGGGGAGGAGACTGCCAGTTATAGGGGAATTGACATCAGGTGGGCTCATTGGTTACCAAGGAAACTAGTAGAGGGACACGCCCCTCACGCCCCTTTGATAAGAACATTCACCAGCTGGGGCCGGGGAAAAGTAAGTAGGCAGGTCAGTCATGTGAGTAGGGTATAGGTGAGGCAGGCACTGGTCCAGCAGGGGATGGACAGAGAGCAAGAGGACAGCCATCTGCAGTGGCCTGACCATACAAACCCTAGTAGCCCCCCACCCAGCAGTACATCCTGAAACTTCAGTGGATAAAGACCTTCTCAGTCAACAGAAAAACAATCAGTCCTCAGGCTTCCCGCAGTGCAGGTGTGAGATGGGGAGAGGGCAGCCACTCTCAGTCCTCCACTGCCCACGAGAGACTTAGCCAGGTGATCCCATTAATCCACCCTACTGAGCTCAGGTGCAGCCTGTAAACTCTTCACACCCAAGTGGACACCATCCATCTGAGTAAACAGCAGATGAAAACCCAGTAGGCACAGTGACCCTGATGGTAACAGGAAAGCACTGCTCAGAGTGAAGTCCTGAATAACTTGATGAACAGGATCTCACTCGGGGCGGCATTTGCCATGCCAGCTGTGGAAACGCGCGCTCCTTGCACAAAATTCACTGCCCCAGATTAGAAGGCTACGTTCCCAGTTTTAAGTGTCATATTCACCTCTCCTCATTTAAAAGAGAAGCCTAAAATAAATAGTACTCCTTTGAAACAAAGTATGTCCAAAGTAATATGTTACCACTGTCTGTGACTAAACTTCAGGGACCGTAATCTAAACACTTAGGATTTTTAAACCCTCTGCCCTTTTCAAATAAAATGTTTATTTAGATATAGACAGTGATTTTCAGATAGATCAGATAATGAAAAGAAAAAACTCATCTGTATAAAGGACTGAGTGCAAAGCACTGAGAAGTCACCTGAAGAAAATATATGGTATTAATTTTGGTCTTCTGCATGGACCCAGTAACATTTTATGCTATAACTATTGCAGCAATTATAACACTAAATTAAAGTTACCCATTTTGGGCGTCCCTGGTGGCGCAGTGGTTGAGAGTCCGCCTGCCGATGCAGGGGACGCGGGTTCGTGCCCTGGTCCGGGAGGATCCCATGTGCTGCGGAGCGGCTGGGCCCGTGAGCCATGGCCGCTGAGCCTGCACGTCCGGAGCCTGTGCTCCGCAACGGGAGAGGCCACAACAGTGAGGGGCCCGCGTACCGCAAAAAAAAAAAATTTAAAAAAAGTAAATAAATAAAGCGACCCATTTATGTGTTGGTCTCCCAAACTAGTATGAGGTTCTGTAAGGCAGAGAGTATGTTTTAGTCATCCTTCTGCACTGTAGGAAACCAGAGATCGAGACATATGCCCATTAAATTGAATTTAATACAAAAGTAATGTCTGGGTGGGAGGCAGCACCCAAACATGAAAGATAAAAAAGCTACATGCATAATAACCAAGGAAAGTATGGGCAGTTAAGTCCCAAAGTGAGCATTTGTCACTGAAGGTGATGAGTGAGTCTTGGCAAGAAGAGATTTTCCTCTAGAAAAAGGGTCAGCAAACAGTGACCCATGGTGCAAGTCCAGATCTCTGTCTGTTTATCTAAATGAAGTTTTATTGGTACACAGCCCTGATCATTGGTTTAGGTGTTGTCTCTGGCTGCTTTCACGTGGCAGAGTTGAGAAGCTGCATCTGGGACTACATACCCTACAAAGTCATAAGTATTTATTATGTAGCTCTTTACAGGAAAAGTTTGTGACCCTTCGTCTAGAACAACCTGTAGTAAGAACTTGAAATGAGAAAGAAATTTATTTTTATTCTCAACAAACTCACACTGGTTATTGAATTTATCATGTCTTCCATTTATGAACCTGAGCAAAACCACAGTCCTATTAGCAGTACTTCAGAATTTATAATCATTGGAACTCACTCACATGACAGTCGCTGCAGGTATCTCAAAATGTCATGCACATTCATGACAACTTCAGTATTACCATAGTTGTTAGACCTGCTACGAGATCATTATGTAGTATGTTAAAAAAAAATGTTCATGTACTAGCAAATCACTAATTATAATACTTTGACAACTATCTCAATACAATTAGTGCCCTCTGATCCTATGTACTCTGATTTCGGCAGTTAAAAATACTGATTTTGAATATATCTAGTTCTAGGCATGAAATGTGAACCTCTGCCTCGACTGCCCCGTGCAGAACACTGAAAATAACAGTCTGAACCATGGGAATAAATTGCTATTAAACTGGGAAAGGGAAAGAAGTTGCCCAACAAGCCAATTCTGAGGACACAGGAAGGAACCAGCAGGAGTGTCCGAAACTGGGAGCTACTATCTTTGGATGCTGTGACTATTGCTACAGATCCTTTATTCTTCTCAGACAGACTCACATGTTGGTACTCTCCCCTCTGTCAGGCACCATCTTCGAAATACAAGTACAACAGTGGAGACATTGTCCTTGAGGAATAAATGGCCTAATTTCAAGACTTTAACAGGACTCCATTGGGTAACGAGTGGTATCGGTACCGCCATCGTGGGCATGAATGCCTGCCTAAAAAAGTAATTCTCATCATACATGCAAATAGCTTCACAGCCCATCAAGTCAATAAATCGGCCTTTTAAGAAGTTTCTAAGAACAAATTGACTTTAACAACTCTATAGGAACCATTGTGATGTAATTGTGTCCGTCACACCGAAATTAAAGGCTGATAATAAGGAATGAACACTAAGGTCCGGAACAGGCAAAGGGAAACATTTGCAGTCCACAGGGTCAGTGATCAAGCACTTACGAGCTCCCAGAAGGGTCTAACAAAGCAGATCACAGTGATCTGTCTGCACTGTCCTGTGTTCACAGGGACCTGTTACTTCACAGATCACTGCAAATGGAAACAGTAATGATACCACTCGGAATCGTCACAGTTTCAAATGCCTATGACAGAACCCATCCACTGAAACTAAACACAGGTAAGTTTTTACAAACGGAGACAATACGATCCTATCAGAGTTGCCTTAGGTCTGCTCAGATAAAAGGCAGAAAAGGGAGTCAACAGCATGAATTCAATATTCCTTGTAGGGAGTTTTCCTTGTTGCTGGATTCTTTCCAAAGTCATTCTCCTTAACTTTAATCATCAAGAGGAAATATAAATAAGAAATACAAATAAAAATATAATATAAACATAAAAAGAGAACAACCTAGTGGTTACCATGGGGGTAGAGAGGAGGAGGGAGGGGCAAGACAGGGGTAGGGAATTAAGAGGTACAAACTACTATGTATAAAATAAATAAGCAAGAAGGACATATTGTACAGCATGGGGAATATAGCCAACATTTTATGATAATATTAAATGGAATATAATCTATAAAACTATTGAATCACTATGTTGTACTCCTGAAACTAATATAATATTGTAAATCAACTATACTTCAATTAAAAAAGGAGGAAACATAAATGAACATCAAAAAGCCACTACAAATTATTCATCACTGTGATTCCGTCTTAAACAGCCACATTATTAGAGGTGAAGGGGTAGGAAATGGATGGATTTAAAGTTCAACTCAACAAGCAATGTGTTTCTTAGGTTAAGAAACTCTTTTTCTTTCCATACAAAGAATCTTTCCCAGCTCTTGGAAAAAGATTAAGGATTCCTGTAGCCTATATTACAAAGCACTTTTGAAGTTCAACAGATTACCTACTATTTTCCTTTTAGGGATATATGTTAAAAGCTGAAACTGTACATTCCTTAGAAAAACCGGCAGTTAGACATGGAAGACCATGGTGGTGACTCAGAAAGAATTCAGCGCATCTTTTTTATCCTGTAATTTAAGCACAGGTACAGTGTATGCAGCTTCTATTCCCACTGCGACATTTCAGAGACAACATGCTAATTTTCCTCAGATTTAGCATATACTAAATCTACATAATCAGATAGAGAATAATTACTTTAAAATATATTAACTCCAAAACTTGCTAGGCACGTGACATTCCTGATGTTTAAATAAAAATCATTACATATAAATATAAAAATAGAAGGACACAAAGGAAAAAGAAGGCCTTTCCTCCCAAAATCATACTCCTGCCTATTCCTGACACTCCCACGGATGTATCTTTGGGATATATCTTTGCTGTGGACTTCTTTCCACTTTTCCAGATCTTCCCTACCTTGACTCTCCAACCACCCTTGAATTCCTACAACAATTGTAACAACCAACGTAATCATTTTATAATTTTTCTTAAAGCTCTCCAAAAATAAAGGACATTACTAGTGACTGACTGATAATGAAATACCTCATAAGGCTCAGCTATCAAGTCAACAAATAGCCAAATATTGTACAAAACTAAGTCCGGTTGTATCATGTGCCTTCCTGGTCATGAGGTGAGCCCAAGCTACAGTCTGTGTTCTCTCCTCACATTAAAAGCTAGGAGCAATCAAGGAAGAAGAAAAAGAACAAAATGAAATTTCCAGAAGCTAAAATAAAGTACCAACTGCCCGAGGCAAATCTTCCTCTTTTAATTTCTGAGCAACCAAGATGACGAGAACATCTGATACCACCTACTCTACCTCCCTCGGATAACGGGGGAAAATATGTTTTCTTAAATTCCACAGCGAATGGGAAGAAAAGGCCAAAGGCACATATGATTTGGGGAACCTATATAGAACATTCAATTAAGGTGGCATTTATTTATAAATCTAATTAGTGGTTGTCACTTTCAGTTTAGAGAGGGGCTACAAGAAAAGGGTAATGGGTAGCCAGAATGGGGGGAACGAGTAGTTCCTTACAGGCCAGGGGAATTACAGAAATCAAAGTAAGAGAAGGGGTGAGATGGGGCTGGGCCTGCTTCCAGTGCATGCTCACATGTGTGTGTCTGTGTGTGGGGGTGTGCATGCATGTGTATGTAAAACAGGCTGTTCACTAGGATATTATCATAACCCTACATACGTGTTCAGCCCTGTTCACATGAGTTCTAATGAATTCTCTATTGCTGTCTGTGTGTCTCTAGATATAAAGATGCTGTATTCTAAGATCTGTCAGTATGAGGGTGCGCAGGCTTCTGCTTTCATGGGTAAAGTTTTATATTTCCCACTGTACCTTCCCCACTTAAGGACATCTATTTTTCAAGAGGGCACCATCAATTGAAGCCAGGTCTACAACAAAATAGAACAAGACTGACACAAATTATAAAGTTAATTTAACACCCCCAAATCTGCTTTTACCAGAAATATGCAGCTAATGAAAATCTAAGGATTCGGGGAAAGACTTTAATTAACTTGAATTATCTGGATAATTACACTGATTTTTGCTAAAGTAAATTCATTGCTAATTGGTAAAGCTAATTATATAAATATATCTCTTCTACAACTTTCTAGATTATTCAATCCAAAGGGCTTTTTGTTTAATTTTCCTAGGTAAGTGCTAAATTCTGCACTTCATTTTACATTTGCATACACAGACCCCTGGTGTGGACATGACCTAAACACGTATATCTCCTAAATTGTCCTCCCTCTAATTACATCATTCTGAAAACCAAATACAGCTGAGGTTAATGTGAAGAACCTATACTTAATTCACAAACGTGGCTTGGAAAAATGGTTTGCAGTTGCCTGTTAGAATCAGAGCCGTGAAAATTTCCGTCACATTTCTGTATGTAATTAGCCTCTCCTTTTTTCCCTCTGCTATTTATAAATGCATAAATATACCTGCGCCCTACGTAACAATGACAGACAGTGACAACATATTGATATACGGCGCCACTCCGTAGTTGGAAATGAATATTTCATTAGCTGAGTTATCACTGCTGGGTTACGACCTTCAACTCTCTAATTTTAAATTCATCCGTTTTCAGACTATTAAGCTGTTCTTGAGCACACCACAGAAATTACAGATGAAGAAGTAAATTTTCAAGATAATTTTTAATTCCAAAAAAGGTCAAGGATATGCATACTAAATTCTTGAAAAGAACTGTATCTCATAATGAGAGCAAATGGGTCATTTTGGTTGTTAATGATATTTGCTTCTACATATAAAAATGAGGGTGGGGGGACAGAAGAAACAGATCACGATCACTGGATGAAATTATCAAGCTTCTAATTTCCCAGTACCATGCACAAGAAACTTAAAAGTAATTAACAATGAAGATCAACTAACTTAGACCTAGCTTGTGCCTCATAGAAGCTGAGAGTAAAACACAGATGTCAGCTTGTAAGTCTGCCTCAATTTCCCCATTCACAGTACCCTTTACAGGAATAAACTCTACAATATCTTTTACACACACACACACACACACAAACACACACACTTCTGGGTTAAAAATGTCTTTGCAGAATCAAAAACATTTACCCATTACAGTACACATGTAGAAAACCATTAGTTAAAGGACAGCTACTTGTTGACCAATCAAACACCACCAGCAGTACCACCACCCCAACCTGCATGTAGCTTTGCTATTCAGGTCAGCTGCTCCAGTGGCAACATTGAAGGCTCCTCCTTAAAATTTCTGAAACGGTTTGTGGCTCACCCGACACTCTAACTTCACTGTGCACATTTCACCATCCCTAGCCTTCCCTTTTTGTGTCCCTCTTCCCTTAAAAGACCCTAAAAAATCAGATTTCTCAAAGGAATGTTGCTCTATAAATTACCCTTCAATGATTTCACCTAATCCCAAATCTTCATCCCACCCCAATCCTCAGATTCAAATAGCCAATGGACTGCTGGACTTTTCCAACAGGACATCCTGATAGCACCTCAAGTCAATCCCCTGCACAGATCCAGTTCATGGCACTCCATTTCAAATTCCAAAACACGGCACCAAGGCTCTCACCAAGAAGGCCACTGGTTCGAAATCCAAGCTCATCTACCTCTTCTACCTGCCCTCAAATTCATTCCAAGGCTTCGGACCTGCCTGTGTCTCCCCAGCATGAGCTAGGCCAGCTCACACTTTATCCAACGCACGAATACGCTGCCACCAGCTCCTACCCCACCCTAAACAATTTCATCCTCTATCTCCAACACATACCAACCAACCTTCCCCAGCCAGGTGACCTCTAGTTATTCCTTAATAGTCAGCACAAGAATTGCCTGCTTCCCCCAAAAACCTCTCTATCCACCATACCACATCTTAGGATAAATTACAGCTTGGTCCCAAACCCCATGTACATTTCCATATTATTGCACTTATCACATGACAGTATTAAGTAAATTGTCACCTGTGTCTCTCCCACCCTAACTACAGTGAACACTCGTTAAATGCTTTAGGACCCAGGACAGTGCTTAGCATAAAGTGAATAATATATATATAAATACTTTAAAAAGTGAATTACAAAATGATATAAAAAACCACACTCATATAATTGTTACCTTGGAAGAAATAGCAGATCCTGGATATAACCTTCAGATGAAATATCACATTAGCAAGGAAGAGCTCTGATGAACCAGGTCACTAGGTTACATCTTCCTCTTAAATATTCTCTTTGACCCTTGTCTCTCTAGACCACTCTGCCTCAATTAACACCACCCATTTCTCTATGCCTTAAAACTTCACAGTTTCTGGCTCACCCAACACTCTTGTTTAACGACACACCGAACTCCTTTAAATCAATGTCTGGTGAAATTGTCTGTTTCATATCCGTCTTTCGTATCACCTAAGTGTGAAGGCAGGGTTCACCAGCCTGGCTGATGGTTCACGCTCAATTTATTGACTGATTTAACACATGACTCAACTGATGAATAAAGGACTGTCATCCTCTATTATTGAATTAGCATTGATGGGTTTGTCAAATTAGCCTATGATAGCACGGAAAATAACATCTGACATTGAGGAGATGGTAAATAAGACAGGTACATTTGTTTCATTTAAAACAAGTTTTAATAGAAGTCAAAGAAAGGGACTTCCCTTGTGGCACAGCGTTTAAGAATCCGCCTGCCAATGCAGGAGACACAAGTTCGAGCCCTGATCTGGGGAGATCCCACATGCTGCAGAGCAACTGAGCCCGTGCGCCACAACTACCAAGCCTGCGCTCTACAGCCCGCGAGCCACAACTACTAAGCCCATGCACCACAACTACTGAAGCCCACATGCCTAGAGCCTGTGCTCCGCAACAAGAGAAGCCACCGCAATGAGAAGCCCGTGCACCGCAACGAAGAGTAGCCCCTGCTTGACACAACTAGAGAAAGCCTGCGCACAGCAATGAAGACCAAACACAGCCAAAAATAAATAAATATATTTTTTAAAAAATAAACTTATTTTTTTAACAAATAAATAAAAGTCAAAGGAAGACAGAAGCATGCGGTACCTTGCTCCTTGCTTTACAAGTCTTAAAGTCATATTGGAACTGGTGCTTCCCTATATTACAGAGTGCCTATACAAAGTAATTACCTATGGAACGTCTTTACCTATGGAGCGTCTTTGCTCACAACTGGAATTACATCCATTCAGAGGTACCACGGGTCATCTTATGATGAGCAGAAGCTCATCATAAATCACAGTTATTAAGAAAAATGGGAAGAATAATTAGTTACTTAATAAATTCAGTTGATTTATGTAATTGACACTCATGATTCAGTTGAAAAATCAACTATTTGTCTAAATTTAGAACTGAATGCTGTTAGTATCATGCTGATAAAAAGCCTACCGTTGTCACAGACAAAATTTTCTTCAGTGAAGGGATCAGAACATGGCAAGAGATGACATGTGTCCCAAATTCATCGTTTCCACACCACTCATTAGTCGGCAAAAAACAGAAGAGATTTGAAACAACAATCATTTAAAGGACAGTCCTCAAACTAAAGTTACAGGGTTTTTTCCTAGCATTTATTCCTAGAATAAACAGACTCTAAATGCCCATAAACCCAGTCATCCTTCAATTGTTTAACTTTAGTGCACACACAAGTAAACCGATTTTATAGGAACTTTGCAAATTCTATTTCACTGGCTCTTCCACTCCTAAAGGTTTATGAACTTTTTAAATGTAGACGGAAGAAGGAAATCAATGATGAATTTCCCAATACATACAGCGACAGCATCCTTCCTCCCTACAGAGGTCATCACGGAGCCTTTCCTACTCAAATCCTTTTAATATCCACACGTTCCCTGACTTTCTGGCAGACACTCCAGAGTCAGCCAAAATTAACTAACCTAACTAAAGAGACCCAAGTCAGATACTCTAGGAGCTATATAATTACAAAAATTCCTTCCCATTCCCCCTGGAGGCACATTCTGGGAGAGCTCTGAGCTAATGGATGTTTTTGTTAACAAAATCCCATTAACATAATATGACAACATCAAGTAGATCACCCTCTAAAACAAAGAGGATGGACACAAACACACATTTTAATTTCATAGATGTTTTATCTTCATATTTAGAGCTAATTAGCAGGAGTGCCTTAAGAATTAAGTTTTTCAAATAGTTAATGAACTGAAAACAAATTCTTAGATCATGGATGCAAATTCAACTGTCTCCAGAGTCCGGGCAGATAATATAAGTGGCACAGTGCAAGAAATTACTGAGCAGCACGGTTGGACTAGAAGGGAGCACCGCTGTCATGCAGGAATGAGGGCTCAGTGTGGCCACAATGCCTCATTTTTACAGTTCCATTTAGAAATGTGTGCACTGTGATTTTCATTTAAGGAAGATCTTAATAGTGGCCTTTTCAATTAAAATCCCCATTTTTTTTTTTTTTTTTTTTTTTTTGCGGTATGTGGGCCTCTCACTGCTGTGGCCTCTCCCATTGCGGAGCACAGGCTCCGGACGCGCAGGCTCAGCGGCCATGGCTCACGGGCCCAGCCACTCCGCGGCATGTGGGATCTTCCCGGACCGGGGCACAAACCCGTGTGCCCTGCATCGGCAGGCGGACTCTCAACCACTGCGCCACCAGGGCAGCCCACTGATTATTATTTTATATAATAACCCTGACCTTGTTTTATTCAGAAAAATGTAACATTCGTTTCATATGTGACTTCCTTGTCTGATAATGAAGCTTTGTGGCCATGAAGTTGTTTTGTCAACTCTTCTTAATATGTCTTAGTCTGGGGTTCCCCAGAAATAGATCCTGAGGTCAAGATTCAAGTACTAGTACTTCATTTGGGAGGTGACCTAGGAAACAACAGGAGAAGGAAAAGAGACAGGAAAGTATTATTCAACTCTAATCAATCAATGGCTGAAAGGAAGCTGCTGGCTCAGGGGCATGAATTCCCCAGCACTATCTGACTGCCTCGTTCAGGTTCCTGTGGCCCTAGAGAGCCCTCAAGCAAAGACTTGCAGATGCCAGCAGGTGGGCTGCAGGCCAGCATGCAAAAAAAGAAAGAAAGAAAAACAAAAGGTGCTTGGAAAAAAGAAAAGGAAATTTGGGCAGAGTACTAACAGCATGTATGTTACCTCAACTTCATGGCATATCCTACTGATAATGAGCACGGCTTAAACAAGAAAAGTTCAGAAATCAATCTTCCTAGAGCTAGAAGGTTTGGTGGAAAGGGTGCTGCTGTCTGAGCTGGCTCGTGTCTCCCTACCTGCAAAGGCCCTCTATATAACCTACATCCGTCAACTCCTCCTGTCTGCATCTCCACTGCCAGGAGGGCTACCAGAAAAGAAAAAAAAACAAGGCTCATCCCTGGAAGATATTTTAGTCTCATCTCTCCAGGTACAAGTCATCTGTGATATACAGTGCCAAGCACCAGGCCTTCAGCCCCCAACGCTGGCATGTGAAATTAGGAAGGCAATTAGGAGCCATCACACTCTTTTGGCCAAATTCTTCCTCTCGCTGGGTGCTGACTCATAAAATTAGACCTGGAGTCGAAACCTACTTGCGCAGCATCATGTCCTCCACTTTTGTCTCTCCAAGGGTTCATCAGATGTTCCCCCGGTTTGCTTAGCTTCAAGCCCTCCATGAGGATGTAGAACTCTGTGCAGTTTCTTAATAGACGTTCATCTGTGGCCAAAAGGAGGGTATCTCAAAACAGCAGCACGAATGACCATGAGTGCTCAGAAACTACCAAGACGAAGACTCCACACACTTCTGCCCTTTAGAGCACGTGTGTATGTGTGTGTGGTGAGTATCCTCTTGAAACAAGTGTAAATATTGCTCACCTTTAATGATTCCTCAGGATCCTGAGGACTTTATTCTCTTTAATACATCCCATAAGGCTTCCCTGGCGGCGCAGTGGTTGAGAGTCCGCCTGCCGATGCAGGGCACGCGGGTTCGTGCCCCGGTCCGGGAGGATCCCGCGTGCCGCGGAGCGTCTGGGCCCGTGAGCCATGGCCGCTGAGCCTGCGCGTCCGGAGCCTGTGCTCCGCGGCGGGAGAGGCCGCAGCGGTGAGAGGCCCGCGTACCGCAAAAAAAAAAAAAAAAAAAATCCCGTAAGATTCTGTAGAATCTGGCTCCTTCCTGCCTCCTTCTCTCCCTCTGGGGCCTCATCTCACAGGACTCCCATCTCTCTTACTTTACTCAGAGCTTCATGGTCTTCCGAAAAACGCTAAGCAAGTCGTGTGCCTTCTCCAACCACATGGTCTTTGCTGGACTTGATACTCTTTCAGCCTGGAATTCGTTCTCCCTGATGCATCACATGACAGGGAGATTTTCACTCACCGTCTATGTAAAATAGATCCCAACTGCTGCTATCACAGGCCCATTCATTTCCTTCATGGCTAGCGTAGATCAGTTTTATCTATTGATATTCACTAGTTTCTTGCCAAATGTCCCACTAAGATGGGTCTCATGGAACCTGGAACCAAAAAGGGTCACGTTCTCCAGTGCAGCCACACTACCTCGAATGGAGCAGACCACCAAGTATTTGCCATACAGATGAATGAACAAATGAATGAATGAATGTTTCCTGTGCCGCGTCTCCATGACAGGTATTGTGTTAGACAGTGAAGATTCAATTACAACTGACCCTTGAACAACAGCGGGTTTGAACTGCTCCAGATCCACTTATAAATAGATATTTTTTAATAGGAAATAGCTACAGAACTACATGGTCCCGTGTGGTTAGTTGAATCCTTGCATGCGAAGGAACCACTGATACAGAGGACCAACTATAAATTACATTCAAATAAACACCCAGTTGTCCAAGGGTCAACTGTATAAGCTAAATAGACTTGGTACCTGAAACCGTAGAAATCTGTCAGGACTTAGAGTCAAAGAAATGAATGAAGTAATAGGACTTCGGAGCAGTGTCTTTTATGGGAGACTTCTTCAGATTCAGTTAACAGGTCACTAGACTACCATCTACCATGCTTCAAGTATCTAGAAACAGATTGCTAATACCCTCCTGCCACGTCATAAAACAGGCTCACCTCAACTGACCCTCCTCTACGATGCCCTCCTTGACCTCTATAGTATTGCCCCCAGTCCCACAGTTCTGGCTGCAAACGGTCCTTGGCTTTATACCACCCTCTTCTATGTGTCCCCATTTCTCTGTCTTCCCTGACAGTTTCACGTTTACTCTCCTGTATTAATGAATGTTGGGATCTTCGTCTTTCTGCAGTACTTTGAGAGCTTCCTGAGTCCTGCAATTAACGAATGTTCTTGGTACCTCCAAGGCCTAGAAAAAGTATTATCACCTAATACGTGCTTAATAAAGATGGCTGAAGTGCAAGAGGAAAGGATCCAAATTAAAACAACTTATTTCTCTGCCTTTGTTGTACTGAGTTGGCCAAAAAGTTCATTCAGGTTTTTATGTAAGATGTTATACAAGACATGTTATACAATGCGAGACAGTAGCCACTAGCCAAGAGTGGCTGTTTAAATTTAAAGTTAATTAATATTAAATGAAATTTAAAATTCCATTCCTCGGCTACACTAGGCATATTTCAAGCGCTCAACGGCCACGTTTGGTTAGTGGCTACCGTGTTAGCGCAGAACAGAGCATTTCCATCGTTATAAAGAACTCTGCTATACAGCTCTGATTAGAATCTTTACAAAACAAAGCTGCCAAGTAAATACTTTATTATTTACTGACTAGAAGAAATGTTATTTCTGTGTTCCACAGAGACAGGTAATTCAATAAAGTCCTTCAAATATTTATTTAGGAACTTCTCTATGTGTGGTACCAAGTTAGGGCCAGCAAAGATTCAAAGAGGAAGGAAACTTGAAGCTTGCCCCTCAAGAACTTCACAAACCAGTACGCAAAGCAAAGCACCCCAGTCAATAATTACCTAAATGTTCAGTGCAAAAATAATAAATAAGGAAAGTTATAGAGGCATGCGATAATTAATTCAAATTGGAGGATGGAGCAAAATTAAAAATCTGCCGACATTTAGGCAAAGAAGTGGTTTTTGAAATACATCTTGAAGACAGGGAGGATTTTAAGACACAATAAGAGGGCTTCCCTGGTGGTGCAGTGGTTGGAAGTCCGCCTGCCGATGCAGGGGATGCGGGTTCGTGCCCCGGTCCGGGAGGATCCCGCGTGCCGTGGAGCGTCTGGGCCCGTGGGCCATGGCCGCTGGGCCTGCGCGTCCGGAGCCTGTGCTCCGCGACGGGAGAGGCCACAGCGGTGAGAGGCCTGCGTACCGCAAAAAAAAAAAAAAAAAAAGACACAATAAGAAAGCCATCCCAGATGCAAAATCTGTGTAAATTAACATTTAGCTGCAGGGAAAATCAGAGACTGTTCGGGAATGACAAATGCTCTTGGTGCTGAAGTATGAAGTATAAGAGAGAGCGTGCCAAAGGCTACAGATCATTGCAACCAGAGAACATCAAGAACTGGGGCGTCCAGTTAAAGGGATAGAATTGCCTGTGTAGAAAAGGTGGCGCTACCCTTAGTAAGGCTCAAGGGCAGAAGGCACCTTCCTGGCTCCCTCTTGATGGTAGCTTCTGAGTTTTCTGAGGCTGAAAAACAAGTCTGATCAAGAGAAAATAATGAACAGACACAAACTGGTTCTTCCCATAATCATCAAATGATACCTAGAATTTCTACTCCTTTAGCAAAAGGGAAAGCACCTGTGTCAATTATAAATCTTTTCAATAAAACTAAATTTGAAATTCCAATCATAATGGGAACTTGGGGTTAAAAAAATCATCTAACCTTTTAAGGAAGTAAGTCAACTTCATGACTGTCATTCATCCAAAGAAAAAAAAAACTGGCAAAAGCACTTTAGGGTGGGACAGCAGTATCGTTCCCTTAGCAAATAGTATCACTTGGCCTCAGAGTCACTCCCTACGACACAGAAAAAAAATCTGGAGATGCAGAGTTTCCAGACCAACCTAATCCACTGCTATTAGAACCTTCAACTCTCAGCCAAGATCTTTAGTGTCCGTTTTACACAGAAATGAACTCTACATGTGAAGCTATTTTTTTTTTAAGACTGTTGAGCATTTGATAAGACTCAGCTTATCTTTTTATATCAACTAAATTATCAAAAAGAAGATTTCCCAAACATTTCTCTTGCAACTCTATTTTAGTACTTTTAAAAACATACATCCATGTTCAGGAAATGAGGCAGCCATGTCCACGTCATTTCACACGATCTCCTATAGAAAGAATTTTCTTTAAGGGATAAAGCATCACACATAATGGCAAGCTGATCAAAACTATTAATTGGGGGTGAGGGGAGAGGACACCTGCTGGGAAGTGAGAACTACAGAAGGCACAGGAAAGGAGCCCAACTTGGAATCAGATGGATAGTTATCCTTTCATAACTAGGTGTTACGAAAGAATAAATTCTTCATTTGGGGACCAGGTCAGATACAGTGCAATCCCTGGGTCACTTAGGTATTTGTTTCAATCTCATTTTAACTAACAACCTTTATAGAATTGCAATTTCATAATAAGCTGAGAAGCTGGTCAACAGTCACCTGTGGACGGGGAATGGGGTGCAGACCCGAGCAGGCAAGCACACTTCACTCTCCGCTGGTTGCCTGCACAAATCCACGTAACATTCTTTGTGTCGATTATGTTGATGCTGATTATAAAACAACGATTTTAACTTTGAAATCTCCCAAGAGAGTGGTGAAGACACATCCAGCCTAATAAATAGAAAACAAGCTGGAACAGACTTGAGGTCTGCATCAGACGGAGGCTCCCAGAATCAGCGTGCCCCAGATGTGGTCTGGTGCTCTTCTGGTGAGGACTCTTACACAGCAACAGCTCCAGCACCGACTCTCACACTACGTACATAAAAAGCCAAATTTTCAAGTGTCAAGAAAAAACTCCAAATGGAATACTTATATATGCCCGAACCATCCTCTGCAGAAATGATTAGTTGAAGCATATAAATGAATAACTATGCCGTCTGGTCCTGGACCCACTTTCCCAGTGGCCAGACTAGCATGAATGTCTCACACTATGGAGACCTCTTGGTCACCAAAGTCATTTAGACTCTGCGCTGGAAAATTAACTAAGTTTGGAAAAACTCTTCTTCAATGTCATGTTTTGCTGTGTTCTGCATGGTCTACTTTAGGGAAGGACTGCAATCTCTTAGATACTCTCAAAACCTGGCGTGGATGGACAAGTAGACAAGTATTAGCTCTGAAGTTTTTTAAATTCACGGACCAAATTTTTACTAAACACATACTATGTGCGAAGCCCTTTCCTAGGATCTTAGGATACAGCAGTGGGCAAGAGGCAAGTTATTTAACTCCATATTCCTTGATTTTCACACCTTCCAGTCACAATAATAACCATACCCTCCCCTCAGGGTTGATTGGAGAAATTAAGAGACATTATTCACCAAAAACACTTTCATACAAAGGTAATGTTCAATAAATTATTATTTTTCCAATAAACACCTTCAGTCCAAAAGTCTCTCCTTTTGGCCACATGTACCAAACTTCCACATCGACAGCGTCCCTGGAACTTTCCACCATTTCTTTCTATCAAACGGGAGTTCTTTATTACTTTGCTATCACTAGTCAATAGCTAGGTATTAATCTTTCCTCTTCCTCCCTCCTTTACTTCAGCTCAAGCAAAAAATAGTTTCAAACCTATGAACAATATACAATAAAGCAAGCAAACCACTGGATTGCTTCCATTTCTCAAATATTATATCTGGTAAAATTCCAATTCCTAAGTCTCTAATTCAGAAGTAATTGTTATTGTACAGTCTTTGTCACTTTTGTTCTGAATAGTTTCCACCTGACTACATTTGTCCAGAAACTCTTCCAAAGATTTTATAGGATAGATTCAATTCCCCACCAAAACACACCTACCACACTCCACCCTACACCAGCCCTCAAGACACATACTTGTGAAGACAAGCACCTGTGTGTTTTGCAAAGCAACATCTGATGTTTGCCTATAAAAGCAGTTCTTGCACCATTGATCAATTTGCTTATTTTCAGTCTATTATGGAGTTGTTCCATTCATTTCTCCCATTCTTTGTGATAAAGAATCAAATCTGAATAACCAAGTACCAAAGGACACAGGAAAAAATAATACCGTATTCCTTGATCTAGCAGCCCCCTTTTTGACAGTCGTTTACAAAAATAAAAGCACCAGTATATGAGGATGAATATTGGAGTACTCTGTTTGTGTCAGAGAGGTGGATACAATGTGAATGTTGATCAATAAGGAAATGGTTGGATAACATATGGTCCATCTGTATCTATACCATGTGATGACATGAGGTCATTTTTTAAAACATGGATCTTTACGTATTGACCCAGACAAATAACTACTCTACATTGTTAAGAGAACAATGTTACCAAAAATCAAATGTTTAAATAAGAAAAACACATACATGTGTGTGTACCTGTGTGAACAAAAGTTAAAATAGTTATCGCAGTTTTCCTCTCCGCTCAAGCTACCCCAACCCTACAGTGGTTCAGGAAAGAAAAAGGAAAAGAGGGGAAAGAGGGATATGATATCATTTTAACATTGTTCCAAAGACGGTTCACTGGAATAGGAAAGAACACATTAAGGCAAGGTAGCAAATATGGGTTGTGTAGGCACAGTAACTACTTTTGGTATTAGATTTATAGCTCATCTCCATGATCACTGAACTGCAAAGCAAAATAAGTTACGAGGGAAACTGAAGGATTCAACTACTAACCCCTAGCATCTTAACGATCTTTAAATGTGCATTCACACACAGACAAAAGTCACACGTAAAAATCAGCTTGTATGGTTTAAACAAAACTCAAAGAACTACCGGGATATGACATTAATATGCCATCCAAATTCCGTAGAAAGCTTTTAAAAAAAGAAAAAGATAAAATCCTCCAGTTTCGGCAACCCGTTTTTCCCTCCCCTCTAGATGCCAGAGCAAACCTGAGCTGAACACAGAATAATTGGCAGATTTTCCAGCCTCCACTAAACATTATGGAAACTAAAAGCTTCATTACGGTCAAGTGTCAACGTTTCACCATAATGCATCTTATTTCCTCTTTGTTCTGCTTTTGAAAAAAGGCATTGTACAGTGTAAAAGAGATAAGAGTCTACTTTCTTTTCATCGAACTTGACTCCCTCCACCTCGCATCAACCTCCCCAAATATGAAACACAAGTAGAAAGAGGAATAAAGCAGGCCATGGAAAATGGTGAGATGCAGCTGTCTCAGGAGAGAAACAAGAGCCAGAGAGAGGGATAACCTCTACATCCAGGGAAAGGTAAATGGGGAAGAGAAAATTCTGCCAAACAGAATTTAAAAGCCCAGGACCCAGGGGTAGAAGGTAAAAGGAGGTGTGACAGAGGGCACTGCTGTCCATGCCAAGAAAAAAGGATTCCTTAGCAGGCAAAAAAAAGTTAAACATCTTTCTTTCTGCTCCAAAAATTAAAAACCCAACTTTTAGTTGCATTAAAATACGAATTTGAAAATAATATTGAGTTATTAAGCTATAATTCTAGATAAAATTCTAACCTGAATAACTGCAATTTCCTTTTTTTTTTTTTTTTTTTTTAAAATAAAAAAATTTTTTTTTTTTTCTTTGCGGTACGCGGGCCTCTCACCGTTGTGGCCTCTCCCGATGTGGAGCAGAGGATCCGGACGCGCAGGCTCAGCGGCCATGGCTCACGGGCCCAGCCACTCCGCGGCATGTGGGATCCTCCCGGACCGGGGCACGAACCCCGGTCCCCCTGCATCGGCAGGGGGACTCTCAACCACTGCGTCACCAAGGAAGCCCAACAGATTTTTCGTTGTTGTTGTTTTTTTTAACATCTTTATTGGAGTATAATTGCTTTACAGTGTTGTGTTAGTTTCTGCTGTATAACAAAGTGAACCAGATATATGCATACGTATACCACTATATCCCCTGACTCTTGCGTCTCCCTCCCACCCCTCTAGGTGGTCACAAAGCACCGAACTGATCTCCCTGTGCCATGCAGCTGCTTCCCACTAGCGATTTATTTTACATTTGGTAGTATATATATGTCAATGTTACTCTCTCACTTCGTCCCAGCTTACCCTTTCCCGCTCCCCGGGTCCTCCATTCGCTACGTCTGTGTCTTTATTCCTGTCTTGTCCCTAGGTTCACCAAAACCATTTTCTTTTTTTTAGAATCCAGATATATGTTTTAGCATACGGTATTTGTTTTTCTCTTTCTGACTTACTTCACTCTGTATGACAAACTCTAGGTCCATCCACCTCACTACAAATAACTCAATTTTGTTTCCTTTTATGGTTGAGTAATATTCCATTGTATATGTGTGCCACATCTTCTTTATCCATGCAGCTGTCGATGGACACTTAGGTTGCTTCCATGTCCTGGTTATTATAAATACTGCTGCAACGAACATTGTGGTACATGCCTCTTTTTGAATTATGGTTTCCTCAGGGTATATGCCCAGTAGTGCGATTGCTGGGTCATATGGTAGTTCTATTTTTAGTTTTTTAAGGAACCTCCATACTGTTCTCCATAGTGGCTGAACCAATTTACATTCCCAGCAACAGTGCAAAAGGGTGCCCTTTTTCCACATCCTTTTATCCAGCATTTATGGTTTATAGCTTTTTTGATGATGGTGATTCTGACCTGTGTGAGGTGATACCTCATTGTAGTTTTGATTTGCATTTCTCTAATGATTACTGACGTTGAGCATCTTTTCATGTGTTTGCTGGCAACCTGTATCTCCTTCTTTGCAGAAATGTCTATTTAGGTTTTGTGCCGATTTTTGGATTGTGTTGTTTGTTTTTTTGATATTGAGCTGCATGAGCTGCTTGTATATTTCGGAGATTAAACCTCTGTCACTTGCTTCGTTTGCAAATATTTTCTCCCTTTCTGAGGGTTGTGTTTTCATCTGGTTTGTGGTTTCCTTTGCTGTGCAAAAGCTTTTAAGTTTCATTAGGTCCCATTTGTTTATTTTTGTTTTTATTTCCGTTTCTCTGGAGGTGGGTCGAAAAGGATCTCGCTGTGATTTATGTCATAGAGTGTTCTGCCTATGTTTTCCTCTAAGAGTTTTAAAGTGTCTGGCCTTCCATTTAGGTCTTTAATACATTTTGAGTTTATTTTTGTGTATGGTGTCAGGGAGTCTTCTAATTTCATTCTTTTACATGTAGCTGTCCAGTTTACTGAGCACCACTTACTGAAGAGGCTGTATTTTCTCCATTGTATACTCTTGCCTCCTTTATCAAAGATAATGTAACCATATTTATGTGGGTTATCTCTGGGCCTTCTATCCTGTTCCATTGATCTATATTTCTGTTTTTGTGTCAGTACCATACTGTCTTGATTGCTGAGCTTTGTAGTCTAGTCTGGAATCCAGGAGCTGATTCCTCCAGCTCCATTTTTCTTTCTCAAGATTGCTGAGGCTATTTGGGGTCTTTTCTGTTTCCATACAAATTGTGAAATGGTTTGTTATACTTCTGTGAAAAATGCCATTGGTAGTTTGATAGGAACTGCATTAAATCTGTAGATGGCTTTGGGTAGTACAGTCATTTTCACAATGTTGATTCTTCCAATCCAAAACATAATATATCTCTCCATCTGTTTGTATCATCTTTAATTTCTTTCATCAGTGTCTTATAGTTTTCTGCATACAGGTCTTTTGTCTCCTTAGATAGGTTTATTCCTAGGTATTTTATTTTTTATTGCAAAGGTAAATGGGAGTGTTTCCTTAATTTCTTTCAGTTTTTCAATTATTAGTGTATAGTAATGCAAGAGATTTCTGTGCATTAACTTTGTATCCTGCTACTCTACCAAATTCACTGATTAGCTCTAATACTTTTCTGGTAGCATCTTTATGATTCTCTATGTATAGTATCATGTTGTCTGCAAACAGTGACAGTTTTACTTCTTCTTTTCCGATTTGGATTCCTTTTATTTCTTTTTCTTCTCTGACTGCTGTGGCTAAAATTTCCAAAACTATGTTGAATACAGGAGTGAGAGTGGGCAACCTTGTCTTCTTCCTGATCATAGAGGAAATGGTTTCAGTTTTTCACCATTGAGAACCATGTTGGCTGTGGGTGTGTCTTATGTGGCCTTTATTATGTTGAAGTAGGTTCCCTCTATGCTACTTTCTGAGAGGTTTTTATCATAAATCAGTGTTGAATTTTGTCAAAAGCTTTTTCTGCATCTATTGAGATTATCATATAGTTTTTATCCTTCAATTTGCTAATATGGTGTATCACATTAATTGATTTGCGTATATTGAAGAATCTTTGCATTCCTGGGATAAACCCACTTGATCATGGTGTATGACCCTTTTAATGTGCTCTTGGATTCTGTTTGCTAGTATTTTGTTGAGGAGTTTTGCATCTATGTTCATCAGAGATATTGGCCTGTAGTTTTCTTTTTTTGTGACATCTTTGTCTGGTTTTGGTATCAGGATGATGGTGGTCTTGTAGAATGAGTGTGGGAGTGTTGGAAAAGTTTGAGAAGGATAGTTGTTAGCTCTTCTCTAAATGTCTGATAGAATTCGCCTGTGATGCCATCTGGTCCTGGGCTTTTTTTTTATGGAAGATTTTTAATCACAGTCTCAATTTCAGTGCTTGTGTTTCGTCTATTTATATTTTCTATTTTTCCTGGTTTAGTCTCAGAAAGTTGTGCTTTTCTAAGAATTTGTCCATTTCTTCCAGGTTGTCCATTTTATTGACATATAGTTGCTTGTAGTAGTCTCTCATGATCCTCTGTATTTCTGCAGTTCAGTTGTTACTTCTCCTTTTTCATTTCTAATTTTGTTGATTTGAGGCTTCTCCCTTTTCTTCTTGATGAGTCTGGCTAATGGTTTACCAATTGTGTTTATCTTCTTAAAGAACCAGGTTTTAGTTTTATTGATCTTTGCTACTGTTTCCTTCATTTCTTTTTCATTTATTTCTGATCTGATCTTTATGATTTCTTTCCTTCTGCTGAATTTGGGTTTTTTTGTTCCTCCTTCTCTAATTGCTTTAGGTGTAAGGTTAGATTGTTTATTTGAGATGTTTCTTATTTCTTGAGGTAGGATTGTGTTGCTACAAACTTCCCTCTTAGAACTGCTTTTCCTGCATCCCATAGGTTTTGGGTCATTGTGCTTTCATTGTCACTTGTTTCTAGGTATTTTTTGATTTCCTCTTTGATTTCTTCAGTGATCTCTTCATTATTTATTAGTGTACTGTTTAACCTCCATGTGTTTCTATTTTTTACAGTTTATTTCCTGTAATTGATATCTAGTCTCATAGCATTGTGGTCACAAAAGATACTTGATACAATTTCAATTTTCCTAAATTTACCAAGGCTTGATTTGTGACCCAAGATATGATCTATCCTGGAGAATGTTCCATGAGCACTTGAGAAGAAAGTGTATTCTGTTGTTTTTTCATAGAATGTCCTATAAATATCAACTAAGTCCATCTTGTTTAATGTGTCATTTAAAGCTCGTGTTTCCTTATTTACTTTCATTTTGGTTGATCTGTCCATTGGTGTAAGTGGGGTGTTAAAGTCCCCTACTATGAATGTGTTACTGTCGATTTCCCCTTTTATGGCTGTTAACATCTGCCTCGTGTATTGAGGTGCTCCTATGTTCGGTGCATAAATATTTACCACTGTTATATCTTCTTGGATTGATCCCTTGATCATTATGTAGTGTCCTTCTTTGTCTCTTGTAGTAGTCTTTATTTTGAAGTCTATTTTGTCTGTTATGAGAATTGCTACTCCAGCTTTCTTTTGATTTCCATTTGCATGGAATATCTTTTTCCATCCCCTCACTTTCAGTCTGTATGTGTCCCTAGGTCTGAAGTGGTTCTCTTGTAGACAGCATATATACGGGTCTTGTTTTTGTATCCATTCAGCCAGTCTATGTCTTTTGGTGGGAGCATTTAATCCATTTACATTTAAGGTAATTATCGATATGTATGTTCCTATTGCCATTTTCTTAATTGTTTTGGGTTTGTTATTGTAAGTCTTTTCCTTCTCTTTGGTTTCCTGCCTAGAGAAGTTCCTTTAGCATTTGTTGTAAAGCTGGTTTGGTGGTCCTGAATTCTCTTAACTTTTGCTTGTCTGTAAAGGTTTTCATTTCTCCCTCCAATCTGAATGAGATACTACAACCTTGGTTGTCGGGTTTTTTCCCTTTCATCACTTTAAATATGTCCTGGCACTCCCTTCTGGCTTGCAGAGTTTCTGCTGAAAGATCAGCTGTTTACCTTATGGGGATTCCCTCGTATGTTGTTTGTTGCTTTTCCCTTGCTGCTTTCAATATTTTTTTCTTTGTATTTAATTTTTGATAGTTTGATTAATATGTGTCTTAGTGTGTTTCTCTTTGGGTTTATCCTGCATGGTACTCTCTGTGCTTCCTGGACTTGACTATTTCCTTTCCCATGTTAGGGATGTTTCTGTCTACAATCTCTTCAAATATTTTCTCAGACCCTTTCTTTTTCTCTTCTTCTTCTGGGACCCCTAGAATTCTAATGCTGGTGTGTTTAGTGTTGCCCCAGAGGTCTCTGAGACTGTCCTCAATTCTTTTCATTCTTTTTTCTTTATTCTGCTCCCTGGCAGTTATTTCCACCATTTAATCTTCCAGCTCACTTATCCGTTCTTCTGCCTCAGTTATTCTGTTATTGATTCCTTCTAGAGTATTTTTCATTTCAGTAACTGTGTTGTTCATCACTGTTTGCTCTTTAGTTCTTCTAGAGCCTTGTTAAATGTTTCTTGTATTTTCTCCATTCTGTTTCTGAGACTTCAGATCATCTTTACTACCATTTCTCTGAATTGTTTTTCATGGAGGTTGCCTTTTTCATCTTCATTTATTTGGTCTTGTAAGTTTTTACCTTGCTTTTTCATCTGTAACAATTTTTTGTGTCATTCCATTTCTTTTTTTTTTTTATGGCTGGTGCTGTACTTCTGTCTTACTGGTTGTTTGGCCCGAGACGTCCAGCACTGGAGTTTGCAGGCCGTTGGATAAAGCTGGGTCTTGCTGCTGAGATGAAGACCTCCGGGAGGCCTCACTCCAACTGATATTCCCTGAGGTCTGAGGTTCTCTATTTGTCCAGCGGTTTGGACTTGGAGCTCCCACTGCAGGAGCTCAGGACTGACCTCCGGCCTGGGAACCAAGATCCCACAAGATTCATGGCATGGTAAAAAAAAAAAAAAAAAAAAAGAAAGAAAGAAAGAAAAGAAGGAGCAGTACAATATCCAAGAATAAAAAACAAAATAAAATTATAAAGGTAAGAAATACATTAGGAAAAAAAAAACTATAATTGAAACAACTACAATAAGGTAAAATAAAACCACGACAGAAAAAGGAAAGAAAAAGGGGGGGGGGGGAGAAGCCAAAAGGACAGCTCACTAAGAAAGTATAAAGAATAAAATAAAATTAGAAAAATAAAAGATTAGGAAAAATAAAAATGAAAAAATAAAATAAATAGGAAAAATTCTAAAAAAAAATAAAAATTCCGTGTCCTCCTAGTACGCCACCTTGATTCCACCCCCCAATATCCTTTTTTTTAAAAGAAGATCTCAATTCACAGCTCGTTTTAAATTCTTTATGAAGCCATTTCAACAGAAATTAGAGATGATCTGAATAGAACAAGATTAAATGCAGGGGGAAAAATGTATATAAAATTAAGAAAATCATTTAAAGAATTAGTCCCACAACCAGACAGAATAAAATATATGTACGTGTATGCTGCAGGCTAACATATTCACATATTCAGATAATTAACATTATGACCTTGCCTGCTGTTTTTTGTGTTGTTTTTTTTTTTTTGCGGTACGCGGGCCTCTCACTGTTGTGGCCTCTCCGGTTGCAGAGCACAGGCTCCGGACGTGCAGTCTCAGCGGCCATGGCTCACGGGCACAGCCGCTCCGCGGCATGTGGGATCTTCCCGGACCAGGGCACGAACCTGTGTCCCCTGCATCGGCAGGCGGCTCTCAACCACTGCGCCAGCAGGGAAGCCCCGCCTGCTGTTTTCATTTAATTCAGGCAACATCTTCACATAAACAAGCATGAGATGAAGCACTATGGCTATAATCTGGTAAAGGTAGACAATGTCTAAAAACACACCTAATCATTCATCCCTGAACAGTAAACTGTACAGATCAGGGGTGAACATACATGCCATTAATTAGGCAGCTAACTATTGTTCTTCATCTCTAATCTGAGCTACAACCAACTTCATCCATGCTTCCCAGGGCTGACATAGCACAACTCAAAGGGAAATAAAATCTATGCCACATTGTTACAAAAAAGTAGTAAAAAAACACTTAAACAATCACCCACTTGCAAGAAGGAACTTTTTACAATTACCTAAATAAGCTTATCAGATCAAACATCATGGCCAACTTTACCATCTAAGAATTCTGCAGTATTCTATACTGTTATGACCTATTATTATTATGCTTTAAGTGCTCTGTAGCAGTAATTCTCAATCAAGAGCGATTCTGCCGTGCCTCCTCCTAGGGGCCATGTGGCAATGAATGGAAATACGCTCACCTGCCCTGATTAGAGGACCTGCTACTCTTTACAGTCAGCAAGGCACCAGTTTTCTTTCTCTCTCCACACTCTCTGATCCCAGTTCTTTCTTTCCCTCTTAACTCGGTTGTTTGTTTGTTTGTTTGTTTTTTGTGGTACGCGGACCTCTCACTGTTGTGGCCTCTCCCGTTGCGGAGCACAGGCTCCGGACGCGCAGGCTCAGCGGCCATGGCTCACGGGCCCAGCTGCTCCGCGCCACGTGGGATCTTCCCGGACCGGGGCACGAACCCATGTCCCCTGCATCAGCAGGCGGACTCCCAACCACTGCGCCACCAGGGAAGCCCTTTCCCTCTTAACTCTTAAAACTTAATTTCCAAACTTAATCTTTCCTGGTACCCTCACTGTTGAGGCCCAATGACCTGAATTCTGGCTTGACTAAAATCTTGGCGGGGGGAGAGGGGGGGTCCTGTCATCTAACCACTTGCTCGTGACAATTCTATTATTCCCAATTTCAAACTGTACGAAAACCACCCACACTCCCCCACGTCATCATCCTCTTAAGGAAGGTATCATACAAAACACAAGCCCTTAAATTTAACTGTAGTCAATCCTAGTAACTCTTTTATGGTGACTCAAATACATATTTTCATCACATTAAACTAAACGGCATTTCATTCCCCAAGGAATTCTTTCATACACAAATGCTTCATTGCCATGAATTAAGGAAGAAAGAGGAAAATATTTCTGATGTCCATTGGCACGGCTTTTCCTTTTAATCAAGCATATCTCTGCATTTCACTTCACGGTAGATGTCTGAGTCATGTGAAACTCATCATTCCGACTGAAATTTCCCTACAACCATATCCAGAACACCAGCACAGTCCTCTTAAAGCTTTTACAAGATAATAATGACAGGCAGTGATCCAGCTCACAAGAACCAATCTCCTACCCACACTCTCCCCAATCCACCATGACCCTTTGTCTCTTTTAACTTCCCCTCCCTTCCTAATGGAGTGTATGAGTGCACAGCAAAGGTGAAGTCTACAATTCTTTAGTAAGAGTGGAATATTAAAGGCTCTGATAAGTTCTGCAGGAAAAACACCTGCAGTACTAATGTTTGCCTCAGCAATTCCCAATCTTCCTTGGCCCCAGGACTTTCCTGCCATAAAAAGCCTATTACCCACCTACTGAACTAGTATTCCAGGCACAGGCTCGTTTAACTCTCCGAACAACCACCTTCACTTTAGCCCGCTGCCAAGACTTCTTACTATGAGACTCAGTTCAGACGTAAACAAGAGATACTCACACAATTCCATACTGATGATACTCTTTCTCTTCACCGAAACTCTACTCCCAGAGACTAACGCCAAGAAATCAGTAAACTTATTTAAATCTTAGGTAACAGTTAAAACGGCCATAAAAGTCTCTCCATGTCTAAAATTAATTCCTGTAATAAATGTCCCTACCAAAAAGAGACATACATCACACTTGCGAGTTACAGAGATATAAATTCATGACTCGTTGCGGTAAATGGTGGGACTGGTGGCTTTTCTGATGAATAACTCTCTCTTCTCAATCAAATTCAAGACCATAAACATGGATTCTAATAACTGTTTTTATGACCAGGATTTTACAGACAAAAATCTGAAATCAATATATTTCTAATTATTATATTTCCTGTCTTCCCACTGCATAAATCTATTATGTTCTGTAATGAGAGCCCAAAAATCAAATAGCAAATATTCATCTGAACTTGTATTTTAAGCATTCTACAACCCACTGAAGTGTCTTTCAACCCTGAAAGTGTGTATTTTCCACCTTTTATATTACAGCTGTACCTAATTTATTAAAATCACTTCAAACATCTAAATGCCAAGCAATTCCTATAAAAATTATTTTAAATGCTCTTAAGAGCCAATAAAACATTCTGCATAGGGCAGCACTCAGTTGGAGCAACCTTTAGACAAACTACTTAGTTGAGAATCTATGCATTTTGGGGTTGTCTGCATGATGAAATTACGAAACAGTATTTACTACAGTGATATCATGATGTATTTGAATAAGCCATAAGAAAACAGAGTCAAAGAACATGATGTTCCTTTCTTACTACAAAAAAAATACTTAAAAAATGGAGTGTGGCTACCCTCCTATTTTAAGTAACATTTTAACAATGAACAGCTGTTTTAGAACAATCGTTTTTAATTGGGAAAATTTTAATATAATAATGGCGTTAAATAATACATTTGTGATAGGAACATACTTTCTTTTTATAATTTAGTCTATATTTCCATAAGAGAGATTTGAAATCCCAAATCTACCCCTTTTATATATAGATGGAGACCTGGAAAATATGGTATCAATCAGAGATGTTAGACTAAGAGAGAAAACTTAAAAGAAAAAGAATATTCCAAAAACAAAGTCTCCTGTCAACAGTAATGACAAAGAAAGTCATTCGGAATTAGTCTTGGACGTGAGAAAGAATCCAGGGTAGGAAAAACACGCTATGATAATTCCAACATTTCTTTGGGGAGAAAAGTGCTTCTCACATGACCTTCACCATAAATAGGCATGTGGATTTGAATTCCAAATTGTAGAGATGGAAAGAGCTGGAATAACGCAAGTCTGAACACAATTTAAATGGATATGTCAATACTTGGGTAAGATGTTACCATTCCAATTTAAAGAAAAAATATTTCTGGGTCAACCTGGCATATTAATGATCTTACACCTTTTCAAACTCTCAGTAGACCTACCATAGGAGTATCAGGATAAATATATTCGATCTTGGTATATTCAACCTTCTAAGGCACTATCACTGATAACAGATTTCATTTTCAAAACAGAAAGAGGAAAAGAGTCTTTGACCTCCCTGGAGGCAGTGACCCCATGAATCTGTCTTTACATCTAAACATGAACAAGAGAGCTTGAGACAGAGCAAGTAGATAGTTACCATCTGCTCTGTAGAAAGTTAAGGGTACCACGACACGTATAGATACATATACACACACTTATCCTCCTCCCCCACAGGATACTTTTTGTTTAAGCCACACACAGAAGGTAAGGAATCCATTCTGGGAGGAATCTGTGGTCATTTTCATAACATTTACATAACTAATATCAAATATTAAGCGGCTGACACTTGACAAAAAGCTGGATCATTATGACCTGTCATTCACCATTCATAGGTCTATTTTAAGAAAGTGAGCTATGCCCTGCCCACCTTTGGAGTGACTTGTCAAGGTTCACATCGGGTAACTGTAAACTTTCTCATGGTGCTGCAGGGGCTTGATCAGCTCTTCTGGAGGGTCCTTCGTGGTACGCATTTCTAAGACAGATATTATTTCATAACAGCCTCTTAGGTCAAAGGATTGACACGTGGAGTAGTCACCAGGGACCTCAAAAATAAAACAATAATAATAAGAGCAACCTCACCACCTCTTTACTGCAGCCTGGCGATCATTCATTGTCTTCACACCACACGAGAGGACGGCTTTTCACCACGACCCGTGTTGTGATGCATTCCTTTATGATTTCATGCAAAGCCTGCTGGAATGGTCAACCTGCCAAGCTTTCCATTTCTCCTCTCCAGTCTCCAGAAAGGGCTGAACAGCATATGCCACTCACTTGATCCTGTAATACCTTGGCCAACCTGCACAACACAGCCAGACGCAACCTCGCCATAGAATACTCAGTCCGCCCAGGAAATACACCCCTAACTGATTAGAAAGGTGGAACTCTCACAGCATCATGGCGACAGACTGCACAAAAGCAAGGAACTCTGGCAAGCCTCTAGCACAGGGTCGATGACACTACTGACATTTGGGGCCAGATCATTCTTTCTTGTGACTTTGACTTGATTCTAATTACTTTAAATGGAAATAGCCACATATAACCAGTGGCGACAGGATTGACTGGGCGGTACAACCCTGAAAACTGTAAAGGACCCCAAATTCATGGAGCTTTATTATTTTATTTACAACCATGTGAGGCTTCTGAAATCAAAACCCCACATCAAAAGTAAAGAAATGTCTTTCCTGTAACTGCCTCCCTTATTAAGTGCCATGAGGTTGCTTAGCTTTTAAGACCTGGAAAAGACAGCAAGGGTAGCAGGCACTAAGGGCTACTTAGCCAACAGCCATGCCCCCTGCTATTTCTGCCTACATCCTCATTGGTCTAAGCCAATCATGCTAATCCCATTTCTCTCACCAGTGATTGGATGAAGACTGAACACATGATTCATTTCTGACCAATGAGGTAAGAGCGTTGATAGACCAAGGGTGGGGTGCTTTGAGGAGCATTTTACTTGCTCTTAAATACACACACAAGAAAAAGATATTTTCTCTTCTTTCTCTGGACTTTATACCTCAGCATTTGACCTCTGGAACTGCTGAAGTCGTATTAAAGCCATGAGGAAAGTGATTCTAAGTACAAAGCCTAACAGCTAAGAATGGTAAAGTATAAACAACATAGAGTATACCTTAAAGATGGCAGAGGCCTTCCCTGGTGGCGCAGTGGTTGCGAGTCCGCCTGCCGATGCAGGGGACAAGGGTTCGTGCCCCGGTCTGGGAAGATCCCACATGCCGCGGAGCGGCTTGGCCCGTGCATCATGGCCGCTGGGCCTGTGCGTCCGGAGCCTGTGCTTCGCAACGGGAGAAGCCCCAACAGTGAGAGGCCCGTGCACCGTAAAAAAAAAAAGATGGCAGAGTACGAAGACACTACCTGGCACTGCCCTGTCTGTAGAGGGCTATGTAAGATATAAATTGCCCTCGTTATTATTATTATAAGACAGGAGAGTCCGAAGGTCTTTCCCAGAGGCTAAAACACGATCGCTGATACAAAAACAAATCCTTATACTCAAACGTGCACCTGGAAGTGACCTCGGTGTGAAGTCGGAAGAAAAATCCTGGTAATACTGCCAGCCAAGAATACTCATGACAAAAGAAGCTAAGCTTGACTAGTTCCTGCTGGTACAGCAGGTGCATGGTCCAACTGGCCGTAAGTGTTGAAACTTCCTTTTCACACCCTAGTGGATGGTGAGAGAAAGGGCAATCTTTACACAAAAAGAATGTTATAAAGATAGCTCATTAGGACGTGGTGTAAGAATATAAAAGCCACAGGACATTCAAAAAGTGTCAAAATCACTTCCCAAGAGGAAATTGTGTACTATGCACTTCACAACAGTGAGGAGAAAATACCTCCCATTATCACAGTGAGCCCCAGGAGCAGAAACACACCACAAATGGCTTCTCTCTCATCTTTGAAGGTACTCGTCAAACAGCCTAGTTACTACAGGCTCATATTTCATTTTCCTGCTAAAGTTTCAACAACCAATCGATACCAAATGTACTAATGACATGCATGCCCAGCTAAAAGGAAGAACGCTATTCTAACCCTCGGAACTAGAGGGAAGGGTGGGACAGAGATAAACTGCTTCCAGGAGGGAAACGGGCCAACAATAATTGGGGCAGAGCAACTAAATGATACCTTTGGGAGCAGCAAATTTTTATGCAGCTTCAAGAAGGAGCTTGTTTTCCTCCCAGGCAATGGTCATCAAACTGGGAGAACGTGGATTAACATAAACAGGAAATTTGGATCAAGTGGCTTCCCAAACTCAGAGAAGATCTCAAGGTCAACTAAATTCAGTAAGTGGGCCACAGAGCGTAATGCACACCTTAAAACACCCCACAGTCCACACTTTCACTCTCTGAAATTCCCTCCATCATGATAAGCAGGGATGATAGGTGAAACATTTAACAAATCAGGGGCAATAAACACTGACAATGGATGATGGAGGACGGGTGTTCAATCCCAAAGGTCCCAGAACAGGAGGAGTGGCTGAGGCAGCGATGAAGGGAAAATTCAGGGGGACTGGGCCAGTGTGTATTTAAGATTTTTAATAATCTATGTGACTGTACCAGAACCAGGACATACAATGAGCTATACTTTTAAAATTACGACACTAAATATTTTCCATAATTTTTAAGCCAATTCAAGAAACTCTATATACCCTTCTGGATTTTTTCACATCAGAGATACAGGTTGATTGCATGGCATATAAGAGGTTTTCAAGCCTTCCAAGATGGTGATAATATCTGGTAGAGAAGACGACTCATTTTGCCATACTGGAATGCCAGCTGTACAAATGCTGACTTTTTAAGAAAAAATTTTTTTCTTAAACTGACTTTTTATAAAATCTTAAATATGTAATTAATAGGAAACTTAACACACCAAAACAGAAAACTAGCATGGCCTGTCATATATTAGGGGTACCAAGAAATAATGAAAGTCACAGGATCAAATTCTAAGATACTCTCCCAGCTGAAGGCTCTAGGCAAGACCCGTCTCTTTTAAAAAGTGTTGCTGGCAAGTGACAGACAAGTGTTAAAAGACCTATTAGCACCAAATTGTGAGTTTCTCCTTGATAAAGAACTCAAGAAGAAATGACTTTATTATGCTAAAGTCAAGTTCTTATACCACAGTAAAGTTATTTTTCACATGAAAAAATCACATTTAATATTACACTCAGGGAAAACATTATTATACACTGTAGTACTATCAAAGAAAAGCAAGGATTCCTAAAGTTATCAGAAAGCATTTGTTGAGAAGGCAAGGTTCTACGTTATACACCTACCACTGATTTGTTTTTCAATGTAAACAAGGTCTTTATTACATGATAGAAAATGGGGTTTAATATAAATGAAACAGAGTACAGTTACATTTTAATAGCTAGAAAGACAACCAAGAAGATACACTATCCTTAATGCTATTGGTCTCAAATAGGGTCATGGGAAATTACCAGCTGAGAGGTGGAGGCGAGGTTAATTTCAGAATCACTTAACTAATCTTTGAAAGCCAACATCACCACTTTACACAGTTATCAGACTAGTAATACTCATGGTGGACTGACCACAACAGGACCACATATGAGTTAAGACTTTTGCTCAGTTACACTTGATCCTGTGAACTGAGTTCCCGACTATACTTAAACAAACAGAATAGCCTATCTTTAAGCACACATTAGACACTTATTCCAGCCACGTAATGGCAATACTAAAAGTTCAAAAGCCAGTGAAATCCAGTAAGTTTTCCCTTACTTTTGTATTGCTACCAGGCTCACCCAACCAAGACAAGAGACAAGATAAGGAATAAGAGTATAGTTCAACTTAATAATTACAAAAAGGGAAAAGCCAATAAAATGTTATTCAGCATGATATATATGAATGATATTTTATTTGCCAAAAAAATTCCATATAACTGAGCTTAACAATATGCAAAGGGAATGACAGAATGTTCCTCTGTTTTATATTGTTAGAGAGTGGGTTTTATGAACTAAATCAGATATAATAAATGAGTACATTTTGTTAGGTTACAAATGAAGATAAGTAGCCTTTAAGTAAATCACAGAGAACACTGCAAATCATTGCTCTCCAATTATTAGGCACGTATAAAGCTAGGTATATTTTTCCTTTGAACATTTAAATCAATCATGTCCCTCCACTAACCCATACTCACCCCACCCCTGCCCTAAAGAAACTAGTTTTAAAGGAGAGACTATCATCCTTTCAAATTTATGACCAGGAAAAAAGATGTCTGACTTTGATCCATCACAGATACGAAAAATATATACTTATAGATAACTCTCTGTATGCCTTCTGTAGACCCACAAAATTTATAGATTTCTAAATATTAAGATTTATGTTATATCAAAGCAAATATTGACCTTACCTCTGTCTGGGTCGATATTTACTGCTTTGCTCGATAAATCTTGCTGTTCATTTTCAAACTGAGTCAATATCAGTTCATTAATTTCTGCATGATTCATATCAGCATTTTATGAAATTTGAAATGCCAGTGAAAATGTTTCACCTAAAAAATTTAGATATAGCCAATTAAAGAGACAAAAAGCCTTTTGCTTTCCTTCTGGCCTTCCTTGTAGTTTTTTTTTTGTTTGTTTTGTTTTGTTTTTTTTGTTTTTGCGGTACGCGGGCTTCTCACTGTTGTGGCCTCTCCCGTTGCGGAGCACAGGCTCCGGACGCACAGACCCAGCGGCCATGGCTCACGGGCCCACCTGCTCCACGGCATGTGGGATCTTCCCGGACCGGGGCACGAACCCGTGTCCCCTGCATCGGCAGGCGGACTCTCAACCACTAAGCCAGCAGGGAAGCCCATGTAGTTCTTTTTTTTCTTCTTTTTCTTCTTCTTTCTCTCCCCTCATAATTGTTACAAAGACAACTGCCTAAATTTGATACAATTCATTCATCTATTATAAAATAAAAGGATTCTTTTAGGAAATATTATGAATATACTGGTATAAGAAATTAAAATATTCTAGATAAAATTCTATAAGATACTAACAATATTACAGAAATATAAATTTTAAAAAAGCAGTGTCCCTCATTTCTCAGTGATAATCACAATTAACTTTTGTGTATAGTCTCTAAACTTCTCAGTTCTATTTCTTGATTGGAACTTATTACCCAAATTATTTTTATATATCTTGTCGCTCAACCTATTTCATTTTGGTAGACGTTTACTAACCATTTCATAAGAATGTACTAAAATTACCCAAGTCCCTACTGATGGTTAGCTGTTACACTCACAACGCCACACTGGGGATATGTACAAGTATTTCTAAAAGACAAATTCCTAGAAGCAGAAGTGCTGGATCAAAGACTATCAATATTTAACATTTTCACAGATATTGCCCAAGAGCCCTTGAAAAAGGCTGCATCAACCCACTACCTTCAGAGCCAATTTAAAACCCAAACACTTAGCCTTCGATTTACTCATGTTTTAAGCTCCTCATCATAGCAACAATTTAAACTGTTAACGCTGTTACATAGCACTTGATACCAACCCAGCACTGAACAATATTTCATCTTCCTAATATGCTTTTTCCAAGGGTCACAAGGACCCTAAAGAATTTACTGATGTCCTCTTATAACGTACAATAGCGTCCATTAGCTTTACAAATACTTGTGAAACCATCTCCAGAGAGAAGATGCTAAGAAACTTTAGAACTCAAGTAGCAAGGATTAGAACAAGGTTAAAAAAAGAAAGAAAAAAAGAAAAAGAAAAAGAACACATCTCTGAGACGCTAGAGTAATTTCATTCAAACAATGGAGCAAAAAAAAGCCAAACTTTGCATTGAAAAATGATCGCGGTACCTTAAGCATATGGCACCACATTTTTCTCTTTTATACATAAAGTCCTGATTAGTGTGTGACCATATGTGTTTTTTCTCACCCAATCTATCCTTGTAATCACAGATCAAGTGTAAAAGAAAAAAAAAGAATACCTATAGGAAGAAACAGCTTGTCCTACAATGTATTCCCTACCTTGAAGGCCCTCCTATTCCAAAACATTTAGGTAGGAACAGGGAGATACAAAGATTAATTACAGATAAAGGTTCTGCTCAAGGAGCATAAAGTTTTAAGGGTGTAAGAAATATGAGCAAAACACTATGCCATGTCTTAATAGGTTCAAGTCCAAATTTTTTATCTTTATAACCAGCCCACCATTCTTCATTTACTCATTTTAAATTAAATGCAATGCCATCTTCAGTCATCCTGGGGGTCATCCCAGATAATTCATTTTGCTTTCTCTTCCATATAGTAATGATAATGAATTCCCATGGGCTCTTTCATCTCTCAAATTCCTGATGATACAACCTCATTGCTTCTCATAGTTTCTCACACTGCCCTCTTCCCCTCCTGACCAGTCCTTACCCCTACAACTCGTGCTGTGACTCAAACATAAAAGCAAATTAGTCCATTTCTAGCATGATATCCTTAAATGACTCCCTGCCACCCTCAGAAAGGTGTTCTAAGTCACTAGTAGAATTCTGTTAAGACGCTTTCTGATCCACCTCCAATACTCTGCATTATTCCCTTAACTTGCTTCACGCTACCACATGCTCCAGACCTACTGAGCTGCTTCCAGCTTCCCAGTCACGGCCACGACATTGAATGTCTTCAGGCCATTGCATGTCCTGGCAAACACCTGCCCATCTTTAGTGGTAGCTGGCAGTAGCAATTCTGAGGAGTTTCTCTGGCCCATCCCATTATACCACAACACCTGGCACACAGTAAGCAATTAATAAGTATCTTGAACAAAGAAATAAATAACTTCTACTTAAAAACTGTAAACAGAATAACAGGGAATTGTACACAAGATAGAAATTAATTGTAAAAAATAGAGAGGAAACTGATGAGTTAAGACAGTGCGGTCGGGTAGAGATACCTTTGACCTGGGACTTAGGAGAATGAATCTCAAAAGTGTGGTCCCATCAGACCAGAAGGTCTCTATCGCAAAGGGAATGTCTCTGGGGAAATGATTCCCTTAAGAGATTTCGTAGGAGGCATTAGGAGAGGGGCAAATAATATGACAATATTAACATTAAGGTTCTATAGTGCCTTCCACTTTTCTAATGACAAAAGCAGACTTTGGCAGGCATCTGTATTTTGCTTTACCTTATATAGACATTATTAAAAATAGGCATGGAAATATTATTTTAGGAATTTTATTTTTTTATGCAGCGGGTTCTTACTAGTTATCCATTTTATACATATTAGTGTATATATGTCAATCCCAGTCTCCCAATTCATCCCACCACCATCACCCCCACCCCTGCCACTTTCCCCCCTTGGTGGAATTTACTTATATCTTAAGTTCACCAGGGGAGCTCCTTACTTAAAAGGATCCAGTGGTGAAACCTTTTGTAAATCACCCACTGATTTATCTGGATTTCATGGCAGGATCCCCTTAGTGAGTTCCCAAGCACAGACTCTGGCATGAATTCATTTATCCATCCATCTATTCACCCACTTAAAAAATATGCACCAAATATCTACAAAATGAGATATTCTGGTACAAAGCAGGAAAAACAAGGAATTATAAGCTATAATCTTTGTCCTCAAAAACTCTACATTTAGCTGGGGAAATTACACACACACACACACACACAAGCATGTTATAATACATGATGTTCATGTGAATAGTGTAATGCAGTGGCATATAATGAAGAGCCATACCAGGTGATTACACATATTACTGCTAATCCTCAAAGCCATCCTACAAGGTATGTCCTTTTACCTCCATTTTACAGCTGAGCAAGTCATCAAACCCCAGGACAATTAGAAAGGACATTAGAGATCTCTTCCCACAATTTCCTGGCCACAAAAGGAATGCCTCTTAGAATAATCCTGCTTGACCCAGTGCAACAGCAGACACTTCATACAAAGAACTTTGGTCATGGCATGTCTCAATTTTGAAGTCCTCTAACAGTGAGAAATATCCCCCTTCTTGTGTAGAATCTGTCTACACAAGAAAAACATGAGATATACATTATTAAAAGTGCAGAAAATCAAACAGGGTAAGCTAAAAAGGGGTGGGAGGAGAAACCACCACCTGTTTTTCCCCAAGTCTTTGAGGGGGAGGAGAGAAAACAGGTTTATAAAAATGCCTCAAAAAGGCCATATATGACAAACCCACAGCAAGCATCATAGTCAATGGTGAAAAACTGAAAGCATTTCACTAAGATCAGGAACAAGACAAGGACGTGTCCACTCTTGCCACTCTTATTCAACACAGTTTCGGAAGTCCTAGTCACCGCAATCAGAGAAGAGAAAGAAATAAAAGGAATACAAATTGGAAAAGAAGAAGTAAAACTGCCAGTGTTTGCTGATGACATGATACTATACATAGAAAATCCTAAAAATGCCACAAGAACTAATCAATGAATTTGGTAAGGTCACAGGATACAAAATTAATGCACAGAAATCTCTGGCATTCCTATACACCAACAATGAAAAATCAGAAAGAGAAGTTAAGGAAACAGTCCCATAAACCATCACAACAAAAAGAATAAAATACCTAGGAATAAACCTGCCTAAGGACGCAAAAGACTTGTACTAAGAAAACTATAAAACACTGATGAAAGAAATCAAAGATGACATAAACAGATGGAGAAATATACCATGTTCTTGGATTGGAAGAATCAATATTGTGAAAATGACTATACTACCCAAAGCAATCTACAGATTCAATGCAATCCCTATCAAACTACCACTGGCATTCTTCACAGAATTAGAACAAAACATTTTACAATTCGTATGGAAACACAAAAGACCCCGAATAGCCAAAGCAATCTTGAGAAAGAAAAACGGAGCTGGAGGAATCAGGGTCCCTGACTTCAGACTATACTACAAAGCTACAGTAATCAAGACAGTATGGTACTGGCACAAAAACAGAAATATAGATCAACGGTACAGGATAGAATGCCCAGAGATAAACCCACGCACATTCGGGCACCTAATTTACGACAAGGGAGGCAAGAACGTACAAGTGAGAAAGGAGAGCCTCTTCAATAAGTGGTGCTGGGAAAACTGGACAGCTACATGTAAAAGAATGAAATTGGAACACTACCTAACACCATACACAAAAATAAACTCAATATGGATTAAAGACCTAAATGTAAGACCAGACAGTATCAAACTGTTAGACTAGGAAAACACAAGAAAAACACACTTTGACATAAACCACAGCAAGATCTTTTTTGACCCACCTCCTAGAGTAATGGAAATAAAAACAAAAATAAACAAATGGGACTTAAAAGCTTTTGCACAGCAAAGGAAACCATAAACAAGACGAAAACACAACCCTCAGAATGGGAGAAAATATTTGCAAATGAATCAATGGACAAAGGATTAATCTCCAAAATATACAAGAAGCTCATGCAGCTCAATATAAAAAAAACAAACAACCCAATCCAGAAATGGGCAGAAGACCTAAATAGACATTTCTCCAAAGATATACAGACTGCCAACAAACACATGAAAGGATGCTCAACATCACTAATCATTTAGAGAAATGCAAATCAAAACTACAATGAGGTATCACCTCACTCCAGTCAGAATGACTATTATCAAAAAATCTAGAAACAATAAATGCTGGAAAGGGTGTGGTGAAAAGGGAACCCTCTTGCACTATTGGTGGGAATGTAAACGGATACAATCACAGTGGAAAACAGTATGGAGGTTCCTTAAAAAACTAAAAATAGAACTACCATATGACCCAGCAATCCCACTACTGGGCATATACCCTGAGAAAACCATAATTCAAAAAGAGACATGTACCACAATGTTCACTGCAGCACTATTTACTATAGCCAGGACATGGAAGCGACCTAAATGTCCATCAACAGATGAATGGATAAAGAAGACGTGGCACATATATACAATGGAATATTACTCAGCCATAAAAGGAAACGAAACTGAGTTATTTGTAGTGAGGTACATGGACCTAGAGTCTGTCATACAGAGTGAAGCAAGTCAGAAAGACAAAAACAAATACCATATTCTACTGCACATATATGGAATCTAAGAAAAAAAATGGTACTGATGAACCTAGTTTCAGGGCAGGAATAAAGATGTAGACATAGAGAATGGACTTGAGGACATGGGGTGGGAGGGGGAAGCTGGGGTGAAGTGAGAGTACCATCCACATATACACACTACCGAATGTAAAACAGTTAGCTAGTGGGAAACAGCCGCATAGCACAAGGAGATCAGCTCAGTGCTTTGTGACAACCTAGAGGGGTGGGATAGGGAGGGTGGGAGGGAGGCTCAAGAGGGAGGGGATATGGGGACATATGTATGCATACGGCTGATTCAATTTATTGTACAACAGAAACTGACACAGTACTGTGAAGCAATTATACTCCAATAAAGATCTATTAAAAAAAAAGCCTCAAATTTCCACTTGAACTTGCTCCCAATTTGTTTCCCATTTCCCTTTCTGGCAACAATGACCTACCTAGCATGTGTTACATTTTGTGTAATAATTACGGAAGTTCTGGGCAAACTCCAAAATTCATGGGCTGTCATCACCTCAAGTAACACAGAAAAAATATTTGTATCTTAGTCAAGAAAACGAACAGAAGAGAAACTGTTGTAATATTGCCAACGAGATACTCTCAAAACTATTGCTTTTATTTTTTTTCTGTGTAGTTCTCCATGAAGCACATCAAAGGTCTTTCCCCGCTTTTCCCTATTCTTGGTATAAGGCAAATAAATCCAAAGATATACAGCAATCTTGAAATTACACTGCTATTATTAACAGTTAATAATAATAATCTTACATTTAAGTTCTGCTTCATATCTCTTATGCGTGATATTTTCAAGTTGAACTCAGATATTATGAGCACTCCTTTTTAGAGTAGAAAAAACAGAGAACCAGAGAGAAAACCTATCCTCAGATGAGCACAATGGGACGAAAACACCTGTCTCCAGACTCCTCAGTAAACAGTACTGTATCCTAAAGCTGTAGGTGTTCACAATGGCGTCATTTGATAAGCCTATGAAAGTAAAGTTGTTTGGCATTTCAAATATAAATAGGATGTAGACATTATCCAAGGTGATGCAGTGAAACTGAAATAACTCGGCTAGTCCTAAAGGGATAAGTTACACTAATATCAATGAAATGCTATCATGACAATATCCTTAAAACAAGTTCTCCACAGCTCAAATACTTATGCAACTCTCCGCAAGTGACCAGGTGGGATGCCACCAGATTATCAGACCAGCATCATTCACCAAAACCCACCCTGTACCCAAAGGCAACCTAATGATTAGGACACCAGAATCCAGGGGCCCCTGGACCACCAACACCCACTCCTCTCTCCCCGTTCCACCTCCTGAAGCACATCACTCCCTCATCTTCGTCCCTCCCAGTACTTTCCAAGAGTGGGACCACCAGAATCACTATGGATGCTACCTAGAACATTTGCTGGGGGTATTTCAGCTCAAGGGAAATGCAAGGCCAGAAAAAACAGAGACATGTTCCAAATCTCTGAAGAGTTTGGTTTATGAGTCAGGCTACCATCTGCTCAATAACCCAGGCTGTATCAGTGTGATCAGGAGTTGCAAACCTTCTCTGTGAAGGGCCAGATAGTAATATTCTAGGCTTCCTGGTCAAAGGTCTATGTGGCCACTACTCAACTCTAACATGAGTCGTAACATGAAAGTAGCCATCAACAAGTGCCAAACGTGGTTGTGTTCCAATAAAACTTTACTCACAAAAACAGGTGTTGGTTTGTAGTCTGCCAAGCCCTGAACTTAAGGATAGTTTTTGCTTAACCCTCATTCCCACATCTCAAATGGGCAATTCTTGTGAATTACGGCTGACAGAATTTAGCTAGTTAGCTCGAAGCATTACCTAGGGATCACCCACTGTCAATCATAGCACCCAACCGAGAATTCCAATAACAACAATATCAACAGTAGCAAAAGTACTGATAGTGTCAAAAACAGCAAGAAGTAGTATTAGATACATTATACCAGGGATTTGTTAAATTTTTCACACACATCATCTCATTTCATTCCCATTAACATCTCTATGAGGGAAGTTCTATTAATCATTCCTATTTCAAAGATGGGGAGACTGAGGCTCCAAGCAGTTAAATGCCAACATCATAAAGATATTAAGAGATAAGGCTTAGATTTGAACCATAGTCTATGTGACTTCAAAATTCACACTCTCACACATAATACCCCCCAAAGCACCAATGCCCTTATCTTAGGAGGAACTAAGACAAACTTGTGAATTAGAGTCATGAGATTAAAACCTGGACCATTAAACCAATCTTTCAGAAGTGGCCTGCTTCACCTCCGCTAAATCTAAAACCATTCGCCTCTGCAAATAATGACCTTTCTTTTGGCAGTCCAACTTTCCAAGCAAGATTTATACCTAGAGGTAATACCTGCAGCTCATAGTTCAACATCTGGTACCCTGTGGTTTTAAGGCCCTTGTCTGAAGTACCAAAGGTGACAGGCAACAACTCTTACTCCTTCCTGCCCTTTCTTTGTCTATTTACCAAATGCTAAGGAGTGTCTCTAAAGGATCCCAAGTGTTCTTGACATGAGAACCAATATTTCACCACTTTGCTGAAAATAACCACTGATACCATGGAATTTTCAGGAAAATGTTTAAAGTATAGGACTATAAACCATCAATCGATACCTCTCTCATACTTTTCTTCTCCTTTTACTTTTATTTTTTTCCATTACACCTAGCAAGTTACTCCACTGGTTCTTCCAAGCCAGTCTATATAGCCTTCTGGGGGATTCTTCAAATGACTGTCTTCTCCTGATTCCACAAAAAAAAAAAAAACCACAACTAAGACAGAGGTTGACAAACTATGGCCTGTGGACCCTATCCAACCGGCCGCCAATTTTAGTACAACCTGAAAAGAATGGTTTCTCTATTTTTAAATGGTTGAGGGGAAAAAAAGTCTAAAATATAAGATTTCCTGACACATGAAAATTATAATAAATTCAAATTTCCTTGTTCATAAATCAATTTTTATCAGAACACAGACAGCTCGTCCATCTACCTATGGCTGCTTTTGCACTATAAGGCAGACTTGAGTAGCTGCAACAGAGACCATATGTCCTGCAAAGCCCAAGATATTTACGACTGGGATCTTTATGGAAGAGCATGCCAACCCGCTGAAGATGAACTAGTAGCCCTTCTACTGACAGAAACAGTTCCCAAATCCAGACACAATGCATTTCAGAAATACAAAATGGAGACTCATTAAGTCCACCAGAGTTAAGAATATCAACAAATGCTCCATCCCAAAGATTGCACTAATTATGTCCATTCTTAACTAAGTAATGGGAACATTTTTAGGCCCTTCATTCCTTCACTGCCATTTGCAATTGTAGATGCTGATGGGATATAACTTCCAATTTCCCAACAGCATTATTATTCGAAATTGATGAACTGTGAATAGCAGGCCACTTTATGCCTCTTCCTAACTGATATCAGAGCCACAGAGTACAAAACAATAAATTTTCTTTGGGTTTCTTGGCAAGAAGCTATATATATGTAATTTCGGTCTTCATCTCCCAATTTCCTTCATTTATCAGGAATGGTGACAAAAAGGCTCTAATTAGATAATTCTGATCACAAGGAAGGGTGTGTGATGGAAGACTTCAGAACCACTATCTGTTCCTTGCAAAACAAAACAGATAGACTATTCTCCCTGTAGGGGCAGGAGATTTATCAATAGACAAAAGGATGCAAAAAGTCAATAGATAAGGTGTAATTAAAGATCAGGCCTATAAATTTTACACTGACATGAATTTAACAGGATTTGCAGGTGGCAACTCAGGGTTTAAAACCAGAGTTATCATTATGAAAATAATACCTTTCAGTTCTGTATGTAACAACATTGCATAATGCACAGATTTATTATCAAGACTAATACTCCATGCCTCCAAGCACTTTCATACAAAAATTTGAATTATTCAGTGCTAGAGTGATTTCCAAAGTGGTCTGTCTTCCTCAAGCATTCCTCCTTAATTAGCTGCACTACATTTTCCATGTATTTTTGTGCACCAAAATCTCTTTTAGAAATAACAATCCACCTATCTTATTTTTGATAGTTGTTAGAAGCATAAGCCAGAAAGGCCTGTATATTCTTGCAGATCTTCTTCTTTTTTTTTTTTTTTTTGCCCCTTCAGATGTAAGAAAATTATTTCCAATGTAGCATTCAACATAGTTTTAACAATGCTCTCTCTCTTCACTTGCTCAAAGGCGAAATGTGAAAAAAAAAAAATGAAACAAACTACAGAAACACCATAGAGGGCTGAAATACATTCAACTAACAAGATTTGATTTGAAAATAAAGTTGCGTTTCTTAGATTAAAGCATAATAGGTCATTTTGATATGTGACGCGCTGTAATATTTAGCAGCTTTTAGCAGCTGAAGACTAGGCTTATATTTTCTGCTCTCTGAAATCACAGCCACTGGGACGAGACAAGAAAAGGCCGCGTCTTTCGGAAAATTACAAGTTTGGTACAATAACTCATTAACAAGTAAAGTTCAGAAATTAAATGCAATTTGAGGGGAAAACAGCAGGTTGAGAAAACAGGTGGGAGAGATAAATTAAAGTACTTATCACCTTGAAGAAAAACAGGCTTGAATATTTCAACTTTTAGTGAACTACAAAAGGTTTGAACAAACAGAAATCAGGCGTGAAAATGATTAAAAGTGTGCTTTCGAGTGAATTTAATGGGATGTGAACTGGCCTGTATGATCGCGGTGGGAACCAGTCAACTCACCCGAGTAGGCCCAGTACGGGTCGCCGGAAGCCTTGCGCCTGCGGATCTGCGCCGAGCTGCCCTGTCTGTTCTCGTGCAGGGCCCCCATGTAGCCTTCTGTCAACGCTGCAAGACAGGAGAGCCGCGGTGAGTCAAAATCATCACCCCGCTGGACACAGGGTGGGTGTCAAACGCACATAGCCCAGTGACCGCCTAGAAGCACAGACCTTGGGGCTAACTGAAGAGAACCTCCTGATTTTACAGAAAAACAGCTACAGAAGAACCTAGAGAGATTACCAGGATTATTATTAATACTAGTAATAGCTTACAATGAGCCTTCTCTCTGCGCCATGAACTCAAGATGCACTAAACACTTTACACACATTATTTAATTCCCAACGAACCACCAGGCAGTAGATACAATGTCTCAATAACGGGTCCATTCAGATAAGCAAACTGAAGCTTAGACAGTTGAGTAACTTAGGCTTGCCCAAGGTCATACAACTGTAGGCCTAGAACCCACGGTTCTGGTTCCAACTATATGCGTAAGCCTATGTCCTAGGTGCACAGGGCCTCTAGCCTTATTTGATCTTCATCGGGCAAGGGCTCATTCCATCTCTTTTACAGATGGAGGAATGAAGGCTCAGAGACACTAAGTAACCAGTCCCAGGTCACACAGCTAAGTATGCAGATCAAGGAACCGAATACAAGCACGCCTGCCACAAATCTCAGGCCTCTGCCATCCAAACACATCACAGTTTGAGGCCTGGAAGACACCCCATGGTGTGAACCAGTCCTCCACATACTTTGGACCCAAGATAGTCACCTGTTATATCTGAAGATATGAAGCTTGAAACCCTCCAAGGCCAGCAATGTTCAGAAAAGAAATACTGCTTAATGATGTACTTCTTTGAAAACGCAGAATGAATCCAATCTCCTACCCCAATATGGAGAGCTTCCATCTGCCTGCTACAGTGTTCAAAGCCCTCCGCTCCCAGCTACTTCATGGATGCAAATTTCTTTTGTGGTGAGCCCACACCTGAATGCACTGATGTGTAAGAAGACAAGTATCACAGGTGCCCAGAATCCAAAATGAATTGGAACTGCACTTCAAACAATACATCCCAGCTGTCTGTGTTAATATTTAAATGCACCCAAACAAAATCAAGTGTGCCTTTGAAAAGCAAGAAAAATGGTTAGAGGAACTGTATATTCATATTCAGTTTAAGACTAAGATGGCACCAGGAAAGCACAATACATTATTCCAAATTAGTCAGAGTAGTGATAATAATAATCATCTCACCATGATGGCATTAGCTTTGTTGACAACGTGATGGGTCATGAAGAAAAATTAGGAAACATGTAAAGTACTTTATGCTTGCACGTTCATTGCAAAGACTGGCTTTAAAAGAAACAATGCTTGAACAAAGCTACTCCACAGAGATGAGCCCTTTAGAGGGAAATGGGAATCTTGTAAAATCCAAACACACATTACCAAAGTAAACCTGGTGTCATCTATGCATGCTCTTTGGTCCTGAATGACAAAGTCAAAACCTAAGTTACTAACCATTTTTAAAGTAAGATGAAGGTTTAGATACATATGGTCCAATTCATCCTATACTCTTGCAGATGAGCCATTCAGAGCTTCAGGAAGTTGACCATTCTAAGCTTCTACGGATCAAAAATAAAATTTCCCATCTCCTAGTCTCCTCAACTATTTTTTCCTCCACTAAAGCATACTAAATAAACAATTGCTCGGCTTCCTTGTCTGTTCACAGTAATTTGTGTTACCTTCATAATGATTCTATGAGGCTGGTATTTTTAACTCCATTTTACAGACAAGGAAACTGAGGCTCAACCACATACCCACTAAAAAGTTTCCTAATTGTTCGACTGATTTATTTTCTATGCATATGGGAAACATCTTACGTACCTGTCTTCTATGCTTCTTAGAGCTAATTCGCTCTGAATAATCACTCACAAACAATCCTTCCTCCTTGTATCAAGACTGAGTAAAAAACCGTGTCCCCATTCCCACACATACGACTGGGGCCAGGGACACAGTTTACAGTGATTCACTTGGCTTAAGTCAAACAAGGCCCACCCTTGGACCTGGCAAGGACGGGGGCAACATGACGTGGTTGTCCAATCCATGACTCGTGACCTAGCAGGTGGAGTGGGGTGTGATGATTACCAAAACAGAGACTTGGCAACAAATTTCCACTATGTTATCAGGCATTTAAAAAGCACTACACACTCAGAGCTGAAAAAGGTGCTCTGCTCATAGTAGCTGGTGTTGTCCTTATACCAATCTTATGAGGCTGGTATGTTTAGCCCCAGTGATACATATGTTTGGGAATGGAGACACCAGCCAATCAGAGAGATTGTCTCTCTTGCTGAAGGTGTTATGACATGAGCTGGAAGCTTCACGGGGATGGTTGAGGGTCAAGCAGGGGATCCATAGAGGCGCTCAAAAATGGAACCAAGCAGGACTTCCGTGGTTGTCTAGTGGTAAAGAATCCGCCTTACAACGCGGGGGACGCGGGTTCGATCGCTGGTCGTGGGACTAGGATCCCACATGCCGCAGGGCAACTGAGCCCTTGCGCCCCAACTACTGAGCTCGCGCACGTCAACTAGAGAGAGAAAACCCGCATGCTACAATGAGAGAGAAGCCCACGCACCGCAAGGAAAGATCCTGCATGCCGCAACAAAGATCCTGTGCGGGTGCCGCAGCTAAGACCTGACACGACCAAAAATAAATTAAATAAATAAATAATAAATCTTTAAATAAAACAAAAAAATGGAACCAAGCCAGAGAAAGCAAAATCTATGGATCAATTCTGTTGACAAAACTCAAGCTCAGGATAAAGCCAATTTGATACCAACCCCCTGGAAGGCTTTATAGTTACATGAACCAATCACTTACCAAAGCTCACTTTTCCCCCAGTGACACTCATGTGACCTTGGTGACCTTCAAACAAGTCACTTCAACACCTAATCATCAATTTTTCCATGCAGAAAAGGCCATTGTTGGACTAGAGCTCTGACTCTCAACCCTGGCTGCTTTAAAAATAAAACAAAACAAACAAAAACCCTATGCCCTGGACCCTACCCTCCAGAGATTCCACTTTAATTGGTCTGGGGTGGGACCAAGATACCAGTCCTTTTTTTAAAATGTTCTCCAGGTGGTTCTATTTTGCAGCCAGAGATAAGAACCACCAACTTTCCTGCTGAGCTAGACCTGAGGTCCTGTTATCTGTGACACTATTAACTTAGCCTCACAGCCTGTGACTTGACAGGCTAAGCCTGTCTTAATTCTAGTAAAGACCTGGCCACCGAAATGAATATCCTGCTGCCTACATCACACCAGTGTGGCGTTGACCTGAGCAATTAGACAAGCAAATCTAAACTGAACCAGAGTTCCAGCCAGATTCGGCTCACAAACAAATGAACCAGGTATAAAAGTAAAGAAGGAATGAGGATATTCATTTATACTCTTTACAGAAGATCACACTAGAATCACAGTCTCCATCACCAGTCCCCTCTTCTTTTTTTTTCCTGAAAGGGAATTACCTTTTATTTCTCAGAACTTTTGAGAATATGAGGGTGCAGCAAAGGAGGACAAAGCCCACCAGCAGCTGCATTACCCATCCTACTGGGAATGCAAAGCTACGGAGTCCAGAGCTTCATCAGGTAAGTGTGAAAATGTCTAAGTACTTAGAAGTAGGCCATAATCACAACAGTCTTTAACCGAACTGGATACAGGCTATAGGTTTTAGGGTCCCACACACGTCACCTCTCCAAACCCACTAAACCATTAATGAAAAAGCAAGTCTACAAAGATATATCCAACTCAAGAAACAAGGGAGGGACACATCAGAAGGTCCTCCCCTGACACTGCAAAGTAATGGAATCCAACCCCAAAGCACAGATACTTTCCCAGCCATACGTCACACTGCGGTGTAAGGCATCTGCACTGAGCAGTGGAACTGCCTGTCTGAAGGGGGTTCACTTGGGCCAAATGTGAGAGGTGTGGCTTTGCTGTATAAAGACCAACAGACTAGAAGTGACAGAGGGGGCAGAGCCGTCCCAAGGAAGGTGGGTTAACGCCCTCATCATCACACTCCCCAGAGTATTGAGGAACAATGTGGGTTGTACCCAGCAAGGTAAGGATGGGCAGGAAAACCTGCATCTGAAGGGCATGCTGCATGGCCTATGAAGGGTTCTAAGCTCCCTGAGACAGGGAGCTCTCAGCCTACCTCCCATGATGGAGCTTGGCATATGGTGTGTATTCAGTAATGAGTGAGTGAGTGAGTAAATAAATACATGAACACCAGAAAGGCTCACGGTGCCTGTGTTGGAGGCTAGAGTATGTGTGTATGTGTGTGTGTGTTGGTGTGTGCTTATATGAGCCATAAGCAAAACCACAATCTTCTCCCCTACTGTCTCGCTTTTTAAACACCACCCTCCTATCAGAAACAGCAAACATCTAAAACGTGAGGCTGGAAGGAACTAGCTTGAGTATCTAATAAGCAATTCTTTAGGAATCAACTCAGAAATGAACCAGGTAGCAAAGGACTTCATCACGCCAGCACCAGATCTCTCTTTTTAACACATCAACTATTCATTAAAGATAACTATATTTAGTTTTCCCTTTTATTCCATCTATGTCAGTAGTGTGTGATTTCTTTTTCCCCAAATAAGAACATAATCATGTATCACTGGCACCTGCATGATTGAAAACAAAGTTTCAAGTCCCTTCTTCAAATGTGTTTTGATCATATGACAAAGTATTTCCTAAAAGCAACTTTTAAAAATTATTACTTGAACAGCAGTCAAAAACTGTATATGGAGTATATTAAGCAATGTAATGTCTCATTGGCAAGGAGCAGAGATTTGCAAAAAGAGACAATCTGTGGTTCCCAAGTAAAGATACAGACTCAGCACACCAAATTCAATCAATTTTAATATGCTTCATACTCTTCTAAACTCCAACGGCCACCTAACAGCGGCATGGCAATGATATGGTGAGGCTGTGAATCATGCTATAGATTTCCAGTATCTTCTGTGCAGAAAATTATATTATGCAAATGCGTGCCTTTGCGGATCCTTACCTTCATGTCAAATTGCTTACTTGCTTATGTCAGCAGCTTAATTACACAATTAAAAATGGTGCATGCTTATGAAAATATGTAGTTTCACTCCTCAGAACAGACAGGAAGTGTAAATCTGCCTATGGTTATCATGTGACTACCAAGAGGGAGGAGTTGGTGTTATGCAAACATACGTTCCGTCTTCTCCCAAGTTCTGTAGCACCAAGCGGGCTACGGTTTATGGAGCTGAAGTCGGCTGACAGCGGAAAGCTCAGGAGGGCTTTCACTGGTTTACAATGCTTCAAGGAATTGGGTTTGCAGTGATGTAACAAGCGTAGAAGACAGAAATGATGCCCAACCATATATTGCCGTATACTCTTCAAAGAGGTTGTCTCTAGGGAAAGTTTAACCAAACCACGCACATGGCTAACAAACCTGGACATGAGGAATATCAAACCTGGGTAGCCTACAAGGGTCTGGATAGCATAAAAATAATATGATTTTGTAAAGGGAAAACCCAGCTACACCCATCACCCAAGAGAATGTGTCTCTCAATGTCGACAGTAGAGATTTCAAAACCAGTAGCATTAACTAGCCAATGATTCCCACAGCTCACTCAGCAGGAGGAATCTTAAGTAGGTTGCTATGCAGAAAGCTGACTGAGTGATAGGTCTTTTCATCAGGGAGTCTTCAGAAACTCTCTCACCTCTCAGAACTTGTACGGAGACTACCTCATTTCCAGCCTGAAGCGAAAAAGATAATAACATTTCCAGACCCAAAGGCCCAATCCTTTCCTACAAAAATATCCTAAGAGCTACCTACCACAGAAGATATCAACAAAACTGTTTCCTATGTGCATGATTTAATTTCCCAGAGCCATCAGACAGAGTTGATAACAATAAATGTTTTTATTCTGGGAATATAAAAGCAGATGTGTATCCCATCTGCCTTAACTATATCTTCAGGAGGCTTTGGTATAATTCTTACTCTCAGTGTTTTACAGAAATTTTGACTTGAGGAGGAAAAAGAGTTTCAAGCTGTGTTAACTCTTCCGTGTTAACAGGCTGAATATTTTTCATACCAAGAGACTAGTTCCTCTAAACATTACATCAAATAACATTCTTGACATAGATGTCTTTTCTTGGGTTTTATGGTCAGAGAGAAGGGTCACTGAATCTACATGAGATTAAAAATAAACATATTTACATATTGATAAAGAATATTTTTCTTCCAAAATTGCAAACGTGTAAATTGAAATTACAGAGTACAACTAACGTCTTACTGTTTTTGACAAAAGTGGCCCATTTACACATGCATTTGTATATCTGAAAATGAAAGGAAGTCAGAGGTGCCTACAAAGAAAGGAAAACTGTGGCCACCAAGCGTTTCATAATACCCACGGCGTTCCTCCACATTACTGTTTCATCTTACCACCATATTGACCCAGCAGTGTCCACTTGATCATAGCAATGTTATGATCTCCTATAGGCGAGTGTGATTATATGACAGAAGTTATGTAAAGGTGAAACCAGAGTCCATTTATAATGAGAACAGCCCCAAATGCCATCTAAAACAAAGTCCCATATCTTGTACCCAAAGCAAAATAGTGTAGTGACACTTGAGGGTATTTCCACTTAACTATATGTCCAATTCTAGGTCATTCCAAAGGACTCAGAAGCCTGGGAGAATTGGTCAGCTTCCATCCAAAACTGAAAACATCAGAACAAAGAAATTCTGGCTCCCCAGTGCCAGAATGAAAATTACTTTAGGATGATGGATGGGTGGCTCTCATATAAAGAGTCCTAGTTTTCTGCCAGAGTTACTGCCAAAAATAAGCCCACTAAAAATAAGTAACAGGCCCTCACATTTTCAAATTCAGATGCATATTTCCAGAACGGCAGACAAGCAGTTAAGCAGGCTGTTTGTATTTATTATAACTGCTCATACAACAAACAAATTAAAGATCCCTCAAGGATGGTGAAATCTCTCTATTAAGTATAATTCTAAATTTTAAAGAGCATTTAAGAACATTAAATCCCACACAACAGCCTAAAATGAATAAATCTTTATCTTTTTTGTGACTACAATAGGCAAAATTATCAAATTATATTAAAGTAATTAAATATTCCATCAGCCTCTCATCTCCTTTGTGCCTGTATTTCAATTAATTGTAGTAAAATGTACTTAGTGAGTGTCCCAATAAGTAAATCAAGAAGTACATTCCTTTGTAACTACTGCATTACAAATGGTCCCCATAGTTGTTTGTGATACTGAGCTAAGCTCAAATACAATAGATTATATTACAGTAGATTACCTATTTTACCACATTTAAAGGTACCTATTGTTCCAACTACAAAAAAAGTATTTTTCATCATCCAAAGTGATAAAGAGACCTAATAGAGAGCCATGACTATTTTTTTTTTTTTTAAGTAAAGTAGATTACTAAAACTTACAGGCAGTTCAAGGGAAAAAAGGAATCACACAGCAATATAATAACCTAGGGGTACAAAGAACACATTTTTACAGGCTTGTAAAAATTACTTAAGTCAGGCAGAGAAGCAAAATAATGAACTTCTATTTGTTATTTTACTCTAAAATAACACTGATAACAAAAGGCAGAATCTTTTTTTTTTTTAAATCAGACAGGGCTAAAAGGGACAAAAAATTAGAACGATTCATCTGCTACCAACTATATCACAGTTTAAAAACTTCAGAAATAAAAAACACGCTTCCCAACAGGTCCGAGAAAGGGTACACTTGAACAAATGATTTATATGGCGGCTCATTATACATTTGTGATGAAAATCTGAAAAATATCACAGTTCACTCTTCCTCAGAGGCACCCTCCTAAAAAATAATTGGACCCCTGATATCAAACATCATATAGAAATAACTCAACCAACCCTTCCAATCCATTTTAATCTGTTTGGTTCTCAAAGAATCAAGTTTCTTGGTTCTGTAAGATTCCTGGGAAAATGAGGATTAAGCATAGATGGTGTTTTAGCGATGTCCACTGCCACAAATCTGTACTTCCAATTTCACAACTGTGCCATCTCTTTGAATCCTTCGTGATCAACAGAACGGGCAAATTCAGATTAGCCATTACAACTGGTGGCCACCACGCTGAACACAGCCATGGACCCAGATGTCTTGTTTCACCCACTGTATGTGTTTGCATGCATGTGTGTTTAATTAGTTGTCAACTTGAGAAAATCCAAGAAAGAACTCCAATATCTGTATTTTTTAATGAGAAATGTGAACTTTGTTCTCAAATAGCACCAATATGCTATGTCAATAGTGACTAGCTCTTTAGAGAAGAATCATGACCCTGCCCATGTCAAGTCCCTTTCTTATCTAGTTCCTATGGCCATTTGGGTTTGCCACCTACAGCTTGGCCCAATAACAGGTTATTTACTAACTCAATCTTTGCCTATGAGGAAGGTATTATTAAAAGTACTATCAATATAGTGGCTCATATACTTCTTCCAATAATCTTGTGGCTTAGGTACAATTGTTCAGAAAAGGCATGTAACTTGCCAAGAACACATAGCCCTGAACCAGATATTCCTCTCAAGCCTGTACAGCTGACACTATACTACAACTATTCTTCACAAAATTGAATTTTAGGAATCATAGAAATATCTGTGAGGTAACAGTTACTCCACCTGCTGAAAAGTAAATAAACATCACAAGTGAAAAACAGTTTCTCCATGGGCCTTCAAAAACTAAAAACCTAACAATTTCAAAAGGAAGAAGCTGTCTAAGCCACTCTTCCCACCACTATTGCCAATTGTCTGAGATAAAATCTAGTTCTGACAGTACTAACAGAAAAATGTAGAGGGGTTTTCCTAACATGATGTGGAGAATATCCAACTAGAATTATACAAACACTGGTTATTTGTCTATAAAAAGAAAGTCACTCATATTAAAGCAGAAATAAATATTAAGTTACAACTTGAATTAGGGAAACAAAGTGATACATTGATTAATACATTTTCTTCATTTTTTCTTATTTAAAATGTATAACTGTAAATGCCTGATACATTTTTATCCCTGAGAAGAATAAACTTTATAACTTGGGCCTTTTATATAGCTGAGTTATACGTACACATATAGTCCCTGTGAAACACTGAATGAACAATATTCAATGAAATGGGCATTTTTAATAGAATAAAAAGAAATGGGCAAAGAGAAAACTCTATTTAAATGTTGTTGGGTGCCCATTTCAAAACTATGGCACATCTACAAACCCTAGCAAAATGTGCCATGATGCACATTTCCAGAACGTGGAGAGAACAAGCTTCACAGAGACAAAAATACCCACCAAGATAGTACCCAACCACAGTAGATTGTAGAAAACACACTGAGGCACAAGCCCTAAGCTCTGGGCTTAGGGATCACATACAGAGGGCATTCCAACCATGACACCCCTTGCTCAAGACACCAGACACCAGTCACAGTGTGGATAGACCCGAATGGCTAGTTAACCCAGGAACCTGTGACCTCTGGGGCCACGTTAAAGACACCACATCATTCCTGGCCAGCGAGCCACTCCGTGGCCTCTAGCTGTCTATGCGTGTGCTGCTAGGCAACAAAGTTCCCACTCTACCTCCACACTAACTATCTGGCCAAAAGGAGAATTTCTAGGGAATTTGGTAAGATTTAGGCAAGTATTCCTGGTCTCTCCAAGGCAGGATACTAGTACACCAAGGCATTCAACAGCACATACCAACCCCCACATTACTCCTGCCATCTCGGACCTTTCTTTCCGCTAGCAGGTCAATCAATCCATACATAAATTACAATTTGTGTACGCAGTGAAACAAATATGAAAATTAAATGAAACAAGCATGATACAGTAAGGAAAAATAGAAATAGGGAAGGAAGGTAGAGAGATTAATCAGGGAAGTAGGTATCATTTTAGTTGAAGGCATTGATGCACAGGATGGGAGGATAGAGGTCAAGACAGGGGAAAAGCATGTATGAGGATGTTGAGGCAGGAAAGAAGGTGGCATAAGGAGGCCAGGCTGGCTGAAGCTTGGTGAGCTGGTGGGGGGAGAAGAAGGAGGTTGAAGAGTAACAAGTGCAACATCCTACAGGATGAGCTTTGAATGAGCTTGAGAAGGCAATGAAGGACTCCAAGAGGACAACCAATATGTCTAACATGTGCTTTCCTTTAAAACAGCTCTCTTGATATATAATGGGCTTTAGTATATTTACAGAGTTCTGCAACCATTACCATAATCTAAATTTAGAACACTTATCAATGTACACTTTGAAAAGGTGACTCTGCTGTGGCAGGGGGACTGGAGGGAGGCGGGCAAGAGCAGAAAACAGTGGCTCATCACCTGGGCCCCCAGGGTGAGTGAAGACAAATCATTCATAAAATGTGCAGGACGCCGGTGCTCCTGGAGGGAAAGTTTTGAGCAAATAGCAGCCTAATATTTATATTCACCTGACCAAATGCCTACTCAGCTCATTTTTATTTTTATTTTTTTAACATCTTTATTGGAGTATAATTGCTTTACAATGGTGTGTTAGTTTCTGCTTTATAACAAAGTAAATCAGTTATACATATACATATGTCCCCATATCTCTTCCCTCTTGCGTCTCCCTCCCTCCCACCCTCCCTATCCCACCCCTCTAGGTGGTCACAAAGCACCAAGCTGATTCAGCTCATTTTTAGTTTTATTTTGCTATTATTTTCTACAATTTCCCTTTGCCCTTTTTCGCATGAATTGGGATTTGCACTAGTTTCATCAAGCAATTAATTGCTCATACATGTCAATTTTTAAAAAGATATTAATAGGAGGCAAACTAGAAGCAACTATTTACAAATACAATGAGGAAAAGAAAGAAGGCAAGAATACTCATTATCACTGTATTTTCTTTTACAGCTAAATGGTGTATAACTATATTCTCAATATCTTATAAGAAAAAAAATTACCTGCCTGTATGATGCTTGTAGAGGTACAGACCACCCTACTATGGATGTTGAAGGAAGCTTAGGTGGGTGATGTATTTTAGAAAACAATTTTGTCATTGTTGAAACATGGACATTGCATGGCTGTAAGCCCAATTGGCTTCTCCCTGCCTCCCCAGATGATTCTAAAAAAAAAAAAAAAAAACTCCCATATTGACATAAAAGCTGACACACAGATCAATGGAATAGAATACAGAGCCCAGGAAAAAACCCCACACATATGTGGACAATTAATTTACAACAAAAGAGCCAAGAATATACAATGGGGAAAGAACAATCTCTTCAAAAAATGATGCTAGGAAAACTGGACAGCCACATGCAAAAGAATTAAACCAGACCACTATCTTACACCATACACAAAAATTAACCCAAAATGGATTAAAGACTTGAACATAAGAGCTGAAACCATAAAATTCCTACAGGAAAATGTAGGCAGTAAGCTCCTTGACATTGGTCTTAAGAGTTTTTTTGGATATGACTCCAAAGGCAAGGGAAACAAAAGCAAAAATAAACAAATGGGACTACATCAAACTAAACAGCTACATCAAACTAAACAGCAAAGGAAAAGCATCCATGAAACAAAGAGGAAACCCGCTGAATGGGAGAAGATATTTGCAAATGATATATCCAAGAGATTAATATCCAAAATAAATGAAGAACACATGTAACTCAACAGCAACAAAACAAACAACCCAATTTAAAACATGGGCAGAGGATTGAACAGACATTTTTCCAAAAAAGACATACGGATGGCCAAGATGCATACGAAAAGATGAAAGATGTTCAACATCACTAATTATCAGGGATATGCAAATCAAAACCACAATGACGTATCACCTCACACCCGTCAGAATGGCTGTCATCTAAAAGACAACAAATTACAAGTGGTGGCAAGGATGTGAAGAAAAGGGAATCCTCATATACATAGTTAGTGGAAATGTAAACTGCAGCCACTATGGAAAGCAGTATAGAGAGTCCTCCAAAAATTAAAAATAGAACTACCATATGATCTAGTTATTCCAGTTCTGGGTATTTATCCAAAGAAAAAGAAAACACTAATTTGAAAGGATATATGCATCCTTATGTTCACTGCAGCATTATTTACAATAATCAAGGTATGGAAGCAACCTAAGTGTCCATTGATAGATGAATGGATAAAGAAGATGTGACGTAGATACACCATGGAATATGACATAGCCATAAAAAAGAAGAAAATCTTGCCACTTGCAACAACATGGATGGACTTTGAGGGTATTATGCTAAGAGAAATAAGTCGGAAAGAGAAAAACACCGTATGATTTCACTCATATAAAAATCTAAAAAGCAAACAAAAACAAATGAACAAATAGTATCAAACAAACAAAAGAAAACATCACTGATACAAAGAACAAACTGGTGGTTACCAGAGGGGAAGGGGATGGGGGGGGGTCAACTGTATGGTGATGGATGGTAATTAGACTTGTGGTGGGGATCACTTTGAAGTATATGCGAATATACAATTATAATGTTGTACACCTGAAACTCAAAATGTTATATACCAATTTTACTTCAATTTAATGAATAAATAACGTTTTTATTTACCCCAAAATAAAATCAAAAGCCAAGCACCACCACCACCACAACAGAAAACCTGTCTCTTCCACAAGTAGGTGTGAGCAACAGAACAGTAAGGAGCCCAAGTAAAAGACAATTAATAAATTAAACTACAGGAGTTCATCTCTGCAAGAGGATAAAGATTTTGTCTTTAGCAATTGTTCAGGATTGTCTATAATCATGAAAAAGTATTCAGGGACAAGTATACTTTGTGGCTGGTGGGGAGATAAATTACCAAAATACTGATACCTCTTTCTCCATTATTCAAAGTCCGTACATAGGACCATTTCTACTTCCTGAAATACTAAGAAACAAGTCTCCCATAGGCTTGATTCAATTAATGTAATACATCTGTCCCTGGAATTTAAAAGAAAAAAAGAACCCAAGGGGTCTTCCCTGGTGGTGCAGTGGTTGAGAGTCCGCCTGCCGATGCAGGGGACGCGGGTTCGTGCCCTGGTCCGGGAAGATCCCACGTGCCGCAGAGCGGCTCGGACCGTGAGCCATGGCCACTGAGCCTGCGCGTCCGGAGCCTGTGCTCCGCAACGGGAGAGGCCGCGACAGTGAGAGGCCCGCGTACCGCAAAAAAAAAAAAGAACCCAAGGAATTGGGTAGTATTGCCCAGGCAACCACTTTTAATGTTGCTACCTAGGGCTACAAGTTCCTTCCTGTTATCTCCATTTTTATTAGGTGTTAGTTTTGCTTCCTTTCCAGCAAGAATGAGGTTTGCTTTGTTCTCAGTTGCAGAAAGAAATCATTAGAAGAAATATTAAGCATTCTGCTTTGCTTCAAGAGGAGTTATTAACTTGAAATAACACAACGCAAGTCTCAAGGACAAAAATTAAAAGGGCTATTACAATCTTAAATAAAATGATTTAATTAAAAACTCTAACCACATAAACATTTTCACCACATCACATCAAGATGGCTAAAGCATTTATCTCTAAATCTGCTTTAACTAGCTCTATAAGTGGTTTCTTCAACTAATTATATGAAAAAGATTCTTTTTCCTTTTTTTGGAAAAAGAACTGTTTAACCTAAAGTCTTTTTCTGATGAACAAATGGCAGCTACTAAATAAGCAGTTTGTTTCAGTTTTCTTTTTTGGTTGTGTCTTTCCTAAAACCTTCTCTGACTCTGGCCAATTATACTGTAAGAGTCAAATGGAAAAGCAGTTTTATGACTTTAGAAAGCTCAAGTCCAAAACTGAAAGTTCAGATCAATATTTCCTTTTTTCCTATCACTATCTATTTGTATACAAGAAGCTGAATAAAATCAATTGCAAGGAGACTTTTCAACTATGGATTTAAATCTTTTCATGACTCTGCAATACAGTCAAACTGGGGTTAGGAGGGGGAATCGAAAGACTGTTTCCTTTATTATTTTTTTTTTATAAATATAATGATGCCGAAGGGCAACTTTGTATCTTTGGAGCCTTCCCTATCAGGCAAAATTGAATAGAACAAATTGTTCCTTTGATTTTTAGATAGCTGATCAGAAAGATGTAGCATATGCAATAAAACTCTCTGAAACAAATTGGTACAACCCATGTACCAGAACTACAGGCCTGTAGATTACAGAAATCCTGAGTGAATTTTGAAAAATAAACACTCCTTTAAATATTGCTTACAAAGGTTTGCTAAACACATTTGCTCTTAAATATCACTTTTGCATAATCACTGAGTGAGTATTAAGTGAAAAAGTGAGAAGAATGGGTGGGATTACAAGCTGGTGGAAACCTCAGGTTTTCCTTTTGTACCAGGCCATGCTCAGGCAAACCTTGTTTGCTATTTCCCACAATGGAACCAAAAAGGCTGCAGATCTTGGGTGCTGCAGAAATCATATACAATCTCTCAGGTTTTACTCAGGAACCAAAGTTTCAGAAAAAGAAAAAGCACTTTGTGAAACGCGTTGAGGACTTTTCCCTTCACCCTGTAGGGGAGGAGGGCCTTTAATAGAGATGTTATGACCAGAGAGTTCTTATTAAAATAATTTTACCCAGAGTAGAGAGATGCTCAAACCCAGGACAACACAGTGAACAGAATGGGAAATAGGGCTAAAGAGACTGTGGCAAAAAAAAAAAGATTGTTAATATGTTTCATAAGGATAAGTAAGGATTTTTTTTAACCTCTATCTCAATGTCAAAGAAAAAAAATCATTCCTAAAATTTCTCCTACACTGCTTGAAGTCTCTAAAATTAACAAAGATAATTAATAAAGATACTGAGATAGGTAATATTTCTTTAGCACTTACTATGTACTGGGAGGCACTGTGTTCTTCAGCTGGATGATCTCATTTAATCCATACCAGAACTTTGAGGGGTGAATCCTCTCAGCTTTTCAATTCCCAAGGCAAAAAACTAATTAAGTACCTTGTCAAAATCACATTGCACTGTATAGGAGAGAGAAAGGAATTCAAGCCCAGACACTCTAAAGAGACAGAGCAGGGGAAAATGAAGCTCCAATGACACTTCCCTATAAAGTCTAAAGGCCTGTAACATGGAAATAGATGGTGCATATTCAGTTCTTTTTGAAAAAATACATAGAGACCCAAACATAAATATTAACACAGAATATGTTTGGACTGATACAAAATGACGTTTGAACGACGACACTCCTGGATACTCTCATTTTACATATTCTGATCCAAGGACCCCTCTAGGTACTCAGATGCTTCCATCCTATGCCCCAGAAAAAACACACTTTATTTTCGATTGACCTTTAAGAGATTTCACACTGAAAGAATCCCCTATAAAACTCTCTAGTTGCAACTAAAAATACTATAATAAGAGTGATAAATTATTACAAGACTTTGGTGGTGGTGGGATGAACTGGGAGATTGGGATTGACATATATACACGAATATGTATAAAATAGGTAACTAATAAGAACTTGCTGTGTATAAAAAAAATAATTAAATTTAAAAATTTAATTAAAAAAAAGTTTGCAAGGAGAATTCTAACACTGCAGCCTACACAGGAAGGCATTACACTAACACCGACTACCGGCTGAGAGAACAATTCATTCTCTCTAAAGCAGGAAAAATGATGTTTCACACAGGCACATGTTCACATTTTAACTGAGAATTCGGGATTAGAAGAAACCCTTCGAGCTACACTGTCAAATACAGTAGTCACGGTATTTGTGACCTGAACTGTGGGGTGACCATGAACCCAGATGCATTGTAAGAGTAAAATACACTCAAGGATTTCAAATGCTTAGCAAGAAAAAAATGATTATAAAACATCTCATTAATATTTTTTATTTTGGCTACATGTCAAAATGATATTTTGGATATACTGGATAAAATAAAATAAATCTCCATTTAAAATGAAACATGTTGCTTACTTCCTACTAATGCTCCCACCCCAAGGGCAAAATGTGACCTAGAATACTTTCGTGAAACCTTTCCTCTTCCTTCTCTCTACCTACCCCACTCCAACAAATTAGAGGAACTCAATTTCTTCTTTTTTCTCTCTTCTATCCAAGAGACGGCTAGCCCAGTGGGGCGGCGAGGTGGGCGGGGTGTATTTTTATAGAGGCATCTGGTCCTCTGGTCCCTCCACTGCTCTAGCTATGGAAATGTAGGGCTCATGAACCTGTCTGGAGGCCTGATGGCTTGGCACTGAAGAATACAGGAAAAACATCATAGTGTTTGGCGTTTGGGCCATTCTATTTTTCAGAAGGATCTAAGTTGAGAAGACATAGAGCATATACAGAAAACAATTTCAATTTAGACATTACTATTTCTGGAAAACATAACCAATGAATCACTATGTTCAACCTGGAAATATAGTTCCTCTTCCTGCAGTGACCATCAACATTTTCCAGGCAACACGCCTTTAGGAACTTTCCCAAACTTTTACATCCAAAAGCAAACTTTCTAAGAAGTCTCGGCATTCCTAGGGTTGCCCAGCTGCCCACATGACCACTCATCTTACTGTTGGCTTTCTAACTTCATGCCTACCTCTTGGTAAAACAGGAGGTCCCTGGGGGCATGCAGTCCTAAAAGTCCAAATCTGTATTTAAAATGTTGGTGCAGGAATACACCCCTAAGATCATGATTCTCTTGGTCTTGGTCTACAGTGAGTCTCCAGAATAAATTTTTTAACAAACTCCTTTTGGGATCAGATGCATGTGATAAACAGACCACACTCTAAGCAACACTAATTTGTTCAAATCAGCAACAATGTAAATCCACTGCTAAGGGAGGACAATGAAAATGAAAATCTTTTACAAAATAAGTTTAGAAAAATATTTTTAATTAAGCCCTGTAAACTGATGTGTCTGCGGAAGGCCCGGAGATAAAAAGTGTGCTCTGCATTTCTTTCCGCTCTGGGTTTTGAAGGTCATGGGACTCACAACAGATGTGGCCTGGTTTGAACCGTAAAGGTCTGCATGGCTAATAAGAGTTAGTACAAAAGCACAGCAGCTGAGGCACTGTGGCTCCAACAGTTGGTGGGCTGCAGCCCAGCAGGGCAAGCCCCTGGCTCTGCCAAAACAGATGGTCTCCCTTGCAGGCAAGCTGTCCAGGAGTGGGACCAGCAACTTAATGCCCCACAGGAGTCAGAAACCCATTCCATCAATGAAATCACTGCACACCTAAGGAAGACGTATCTAAGCATACTTAAATAACACAATAAGATACACCATCATTTTCCTAGAGCAAATGAAATAATAAACCATTACTTTGCTAGCAACAATCTTGGGGCCATGAAACTAATCAATAATCATATTATCACACATCTAGGCATTTCCATGATAAATTCTTTTTTTAATAGCATTTATTGCTTTTTCTGATTATAAAAGCAATAAATATTTGTCATAGAAACACATTAAGTGAAGTACATTAATGAGCAGAGTACATTAAATAGACAACAAAATACATCAAAAAGCATAAACAAGAAAATAAAAACAACCATAATCACCGTTAAAATTTTGGTATACTTCCCTCCCCTGTTCCAATAATCAATAGAGTTGTTTTTTAACGCACGGAGAATCTTACAAAAATGAGTCTGTGTTAAACCTTCTAACTCCCAAAGTGGAAGACCATGTACAAGTAAAGCTCATTTACATAAAAATTAAACATACCACCACTAATGGGCCATGTGACTCTGCCCAAACCCAACTGTTCTCATCTGTAACTGACTGCTGTGGTCACTTTAAATTCTGATATGGTCTACTGTGAACAGCTTTACCCTTCTCACTGAACAATCTAAATCAGGGGTCCCCAACCCCAGGACCACGGACGACTACTGGTCCGTGGCCTGTTCGAAACCGGGCGGCACAGCAGGAGGTGAGCAGTGGGCAAGCAACTGAAGCTTCATCTGTATTTACAGCTACTCCCCATCGCTCGCATTACCGCCTGAGCTCCACCTCCTGTCAGATCAGCAGCAGCATTAGACTCTCCTAGGAGCGCGAACCCTACTGTGAACTGCGCATGTGAGGGATCTAGGTCGCGCGCTCCTTATGAGAATCTAACGCCTGATGATCTGAGGTGGAGCCGAGGCGGTGATGCTAGCGCTGGGGAGCGGCTGCAAATACAGATTATTGTTAGCAGAGAGGTTTGACTGCACAGAGACCATAATCAATTGCTTGCAGACTCATATCAAAACCCTATCCGTTGGGGCTTCCCTGGTGGCTCAGTGGTTGAGAGTCCGCCTGCTGATGCAGGGGACACGGGTTCGTGCCCCGGTCCGGGAAGATCCCACATGCCGCGGAGCGGCTAGGCCCGTGAGCCATAGCCGCTGAGCCTGCGCGTCCGGAGCCTGTGCTCCGCAACGGGAGAGGCCACAACAGTGAGAGGCCCGCGTACCGCAAAAAAAAAAAAAAACCCTATCAGTGAGAAGCAAGTGAAAACAAGCTCAGGGCTCCCACTGACTCTGCATTATGGTGAGTTGTATAAGTTTCATTATATATTACAATGTAATAATAATAGAAATAAAGTGCACAATAAATGTAATGGGCTTGAATCATCCCAAAACCATCCCCCCCCCACTCCCAGTCTGTGGAAAAACTGTCTTCCACGAAACCAGTCCCTGGTGCCAAAAGTTGGGGACTGCTAATCTAAATCAACCAAGAGCAAACATGGCAAACTGATGGCCCACTACATGCAGCCCGTAACACAGCATGTTATGTCAATCAGCGGCCAGCATTTACAAAAGGGTAAGGACATGTGATAATCCAGGCTTTAGTCTTCTCTTTAAAAATGTTAATATCAAGCCATACCGAACCATATGACAACAGTTGGCTCGAGATGCACAGTTCCGGGACATCTTCACTTAGTGTAAACTTCACGATCATCCCCACCAGTCACTGATCTTTCCCCAGCTGGGATGCCATGTATTCGCTGCCAGTTGTTCCTGCTCTTTTGCTTAATTCTGCAAGACCCTTCAGTTACTTACTGAGTGCCTCCCTGGTCCTTTTAAGCAAGTAAGTTTGCAAATCCTTTAGGGAACATCTAGTATGTAAAATAACAAGCTACCCCCCCCCAAATATATGTGTGTGTGTGTGTGTGTGTGTGTGTGTGTGTGTGTAGCTCTCTTAGAGATAACCTTAATTGAAAACTTCCTTTGTGCTAAGCACCATTTTTTTTTTTTTTTTGCGGTACGCAGGCCTCTCACTGTTGGGGACTCTCCCGTTGCGGAGCACAGGCTCCGGACGCGCAGGCTCAGCGACCATGGCTCACGGGCCCAGCCGCTCCGCCGCATGTGGGATCTTCCCGGACCGGGGCACGAACCCACGTCCCCTGCATCGGCAGGCGTACTCTCAACCACTGCGCCACCAGGGAAGCCCCTAAGCACCATTTTAATCCTTTAATTTAATCCTTTAATCCTCACAATACCCCTACAAGGTAAGCACCATTGTTCAATGCATTTTAGATGACCAAAATCGAGTTTTATAAGTTAACTGATTTGCTCAAGGTCACATAGGTAGGACATGGCAAAGTCATGTCCAAGCTCGGGACAGGCCAGTAAGTAAATTGTTCAGGACTCTATAATTCAGTCTTCTACAATGGCTCATTCTTCTTTGCCATCAAGCTAAGTCGGTATGAGAGACATAAATGCCCTCTAAAACAGTGAAAGAAAGATGGCGATGAGACTCAAAGTACCAAATGTCAACAGAGGAAGGGAAAAGCAATGAAAATATCACAAATAGCTCAACTGCAAGCTTGTAAAGGGCTTCAACTTGCAGACAGCTAGAATAGCCATACACACTAGCCAAAAGCAAAACTGTAAAGTAGATAAAACTCAAGCATTGTCAGTCTCCATGAAGCCTCACAAACTGCTGATGAGAAAAAATTATCCCAAACATGGAAATAAGGTAAAGAGAATGCAGCATGTCCTTTCAGTGTCACATTGGGGCTGTATTTAACAAAATCATCCCAAAATTATTTAATTCCTAGGGGAATGTATCATTGTTTGACTTGCTATTCACTATGATTAAAGGCCAGGCTTGGTGAAGTTACAGATTAAGCTGCAGATTTAAAACCAGTTTCAAAAAAGAAAAGTAGTTACAGTTTTATAACTCTGTAGGATATTAACCAGTGTTGGATCAAACCTAGCAACCATATTCTGACATTCCTTATTAGCCAAAACTACACACTGGGGACTTCCCTGGTGGTGCAAGAGTTAAGAATCCACCTGGCAATGCAGGGGACAAGGGTTCGAGCCCTGGTCCCACATGCCACAGAGCAACTAAACCCGTGAGCCACAACTACTGAAGCCCGCGTGCCTAGAGCCCATGCTCCACAACAAGAGAAGCTACCGCAATGAGAAGACCGCGCACCACAACGAAGAGTAGCCCCTGCTCGCCGCAAATAGAGAAAGCCCACGGGCAGCAATGAAGACCCAATGCAGCCATAAATTAATTAATTAATTAATTTTTTAAAAATACAATAAAATAAAACTACACACTGCCTCCAAATGCCCTTCCAACCAGCTTTGCCATATTATTGTTTGCCACATTAATTATTTGAATTTGAATTCTGTTTGAGTAAAGGGTCATGGTTTTAACCTTTTGAACACTGTAACTGGACACTGCAATTCCTTAAACCACTGTCCCAGGCAGCTAGACTCCAGGCCTATCCCTCTCCTTGCTTCCATCTCCAAACTTCTGTAATCAGGAACATGCCACAGAAAATCAAAATTAAATTCTACACTTCAATCTTAGTAAGTGGGAACACCTTAACACATCAGAAACTCAGGGAAAACAGTGTAATAGAGGAGATTTCTGGCCATGCAAATATGCAATAATAACCCTAATGCTGAAACTTTAGGCATCGAAATAGGTAATTTAAAGGAGACAGAATTCAAACACTAGTCTTTAATGGTTTATCAGATGGTCTTACAGACATCATATATGTTCCAGGTAAGAAAGTATCTACTTACAATTAGGTTTTGCAATATTTTGGTGTTTCCCATTTAATAGCAGTACAGTTCCAATAAAAAAATCCTTAATACAAGTGAGATTAGATAATACATTCCCTTAAAATTATTCATCCAATTTTTCTTGATATACTCTAACAATTAATGGTTTTCAACCATTAATTCACTCACACCTCTATCCACAGTGAAAAAAAAAAAAACCTACCAAATCATAAATCAAGAGATCCTTTCACTTTAAAGGGATGGTAAACAGCAGACAGCAGGATAAACAGACACCCAAAAGACAAAGCCACTACACAGAAGCCACAGTAATGAAACTTGGCTGAAGTCTGAAGTTAAGAACTGCAGCTCCTCTCAGATTTATGTTACAAGGTCACAGAGTATGATGATTCACTGGAAATATTTAAACTAGAGAGGTTAGATTAAACGTGTGGGGAAGGCCGGCTCTCCACCACCCATCTCAGCCACAGTCATAAACTTCTGGCTCTTCTCCGGCTAAAATTCAACAGTGCCTTGTTTGATACCAGGAAGGCAAACCCAGCGTTGCTGCTACCATGTGCTTATCCTAAACCCAAGGCAGATAACACTCACATTTCACAGCACTCTCCTGCTGAGCCAGGCCTTGTCCTCTCCATCCGGCTCAAAATTGGATTCCAGAAAGAGAGTACAATAAAACAGATTGTAAGCAGACATCACTAATCCATTGAAAGTGATCCTCAGGATAAAATGTGCCACATTAAAGCCAGGACTTCTCAAGGAACTCTGAGGTTATTTGAAATGATCACAGTGATCAATCCAGGCAACAACAAAAAGCGGGGAGGGGACAGAGAATCAAGTTTTCAAAAGAGAATATCATCAGAAGCAAGGAGGAGAGTGTGAGGAATCAGTCTACCCAAGATTAAGACTTGTTATATAGCCACAGTAACCAAGACTGTGGTATTAGCAGGCAGACAGACACTAGATCAATAGAACAGAAAAGAAAACCCATAGAGAGACGTGCACTGTACAGTCACTGATTTTTGACAAAGGTGCAATAGTAATTCAATGTAGGAAGGACAGTCTTTTCAAAAAATAGTGCTAGAGAAATTGGACGTCCATAGGCAAAAGAAGAAGAAAGGGAAGGGGGAGGGAGAGGGTGAGGGAAGGGGGAGGGAGAGGGGAGGGGAGGGGAGGGGAGGGGGAGGGGAGGGAAAGAGGGTGGAAAGGGGGAGGGGAAGGGAAGGAGGAGGGGAAGGGGGAAAGGAGGAGAAGAAGAAGAGTCTTCTTGACCTAATATTTGTATAAAATAAGAGGTTTAACTCAAAATGGATCATAAATTTTAATATTAGATATAAAACTATAAAACTTTTTAAGGGGTAGAACAAGAGATGATCTTCTGGAACTGGGGCTTGGTGAAGAGTTCCTGGATATGACACCAAAAGCATGATTCAGAGGAGGAGAGATGAGTAAGTTAAATTTCATCAATATTAAAAGCATTTGCTCTATAAAGGTGCTTGTTGAGAGGATGAGGGGACAGGTTACAGAATGAGAAAAAACATTTGTAAACCACATATCCGACAGTGGACTACTATCTGGAACGTATAGAGAATGCTCTAAACTCAACAGTAAAAAAAAAAAAAAAAAATCCAATTCGAAAGTTAGCAAGCGAAACGAAGAGATATTTCACCAGAGAGGATGGCAAATGAGCGCATGAAAGGATATTCAACATCATTAGTCATAAGGGAACTGCAAATTACAACCACAGTGAGATATTACTGCACACCTATTGGAAGAGCTAAAATGAAAAACAGTGACAACTCCAAAAGCTGGTGGGGATGCAGGAAAGCTGGATCTCTCCCTCACGGTGGATGGGAATATGGCATCATGGTACAGGTTTTCTGGAAAACAGTTGGGCAGTTTCTTTAAAAAAAAAAACAACACACATTTACCATATGACCCAGCAATTGTACTCCTTATGTATTTATCCCACAAAAGTGAAAACTAATGTCCACACAAACACCTGTACACAACTATTAATAATTAACTTTGTCCGGAAGCAACCAGGAATTGGAGGAAACAAAAAAAAAAAACTTCCTTTAAAAGGTGAATGTTTATACAAACTGTGGTACATTCACACCAAGGAATACTGCTCAAAAACATGGTGGAGTGAACTACTGGTGCACACAATCACTTGGATGGAGATCAGGGACATTGTGCTGAGGGGAAAAAGCCAATTTCAAAACGTCACATTCTGCATGATTCCATATATATAACATTCTCAAAATGACAAACTAGACAGATGTAAAACAGATTAGTGGATGGCAAGGATTGGGGATGGTAGGGGGAGGAGAACTGTGTGATTGTAAAGGGGTAGAATGAACACGATCTTTGTGGTGATGGAATCACTCCACAGCTTATTCCAGTGGTGGCTAAAGCAATCTACATATGTGATAAAATGGCAGAGAACTATACACACATTGTACCAATGTCAGATTCCTGTTTTTGATACTGTAACTATAATTATATAACATTGAACCAATGGAAGAAACCTGGTGAGGAGTACATGGAACCTCTCTGGACTAGTTTTGCACCTTTCTGTAAATTTACAATGTTTTCAAAATTAGAAGTTATAACAAGTAAACGCCTTTGACAGCTAGTCTAACACTGGCCATAATTTTTGCTTTTTAACCAACCCATTTTGATATCTCCACATGGAAATAAAGAAATCATACCAGGCAAAATGTATGTTTAAAGACAATGACTCAGCCATAAAAAAGAACAAAATAATGCATTTGCAGCAACATGGATGGACCTACAGATTGTCATACTGAGTGAAGTCAGACAGAGAAAGACAAATATCACATGGTATCACTTACATGTGGAATCTAAAGAAAGGTACAAATGAACTTATTTACAAAACAGAAATAGAGTCACAGATGTAGAAACAAACTCATGGTTACCAAGGGCAAAGTGGGGGGGAGGTAAATTGGAAGACTGGGATTGACATATACCCACTACTATACGTATTTAAAATAGATAACTAATAAGGACCTACTGTACAGCACAGGGAACCCTACTCAATACTCTATAATGACCTATATGGGAAAAGAATCTAAAAAAGAGTGGATACATGTATATGTATAACCGATTCATTTTGCTGTACACCTGAAACTAACACAACATTGTAAATCAACTATACTCCAATGAAAATTTTTTAAAAAAGAAAGAAATCCCTGATCCCCTGGTCAATCATGCCCATTTCTGCATTGTCTTTTCAAAAAAAAGAAAAAAAAAAGAAAAAGAAAATTAGACCATGACAGTTTTCATTTTTCTTATTCTCCCCCAAAATGTACACACATATCCTATTTACAACAGTAATATCAAGGGGTGGGGGAGGGGAAGGAGAGCAAGTGACATTTAGCCATTTCTTGGAAATATACCCCCTAGATAATCTGACCATGAAAATAAATGATGTTGTGATAGGAAAAATGTAGAACAGCCGCCATTACTTTAAATTTCCTGTTGATCATCTGATAAAACACTGGGAAATAAAATAAGAATGCATTAACACACATTACCAGGCCTTTGAACAATGTACCAATTAAGGAATGGATTATATAATTTCTACAAAATAGACATTAAGAAAGGAAACATGCAAAGATCTAAATATTTTGCCTAGATTGAATACTGAATAGTTCTAACCCAGGGACAGATTACAAAAACCAACTCTTTAAAATTAATTATCCATATCCACCCATCCACCCGAACCCTCTCCCCAAAACTTTAAATTCCATTTCTATCCCTCAGATCATTTAAATTAAAACAACGTTACTCTCTGTGGACCGGCACCTTTATACAGTTTACATACTAAGCATCTGTGTGCCAGACAGTATACTAAGCCATTTTTTTAAGGCAATCTATTTAAGTTTGAAATTTTAACCAAAATAAACAATGTTAAAAAATTCACTATTATTAATTCCCCAATCACACTATCACACTAACAGTTTCATTTTGGAGCTGTAATAAAGAAGTTAAGGGAAAACAGGACTATAAATTTGCTATTGACTTTCATATTTCACAGTTGCTTAGACTATGAAACTAGCAGGAGAGACTTCTACACAAACAGAGCTCCCAATGCCCAATTCTAATCCCAGCAAGCGGGTTAGATGCTTATTCTATACCTGCCCCCCACCTTACCCGGCCTGCTTCCCCCTCCAGGTCAGAACCCACACTGACTTGCCTGAGTCCCCCCTGCCCCACCCCGGCCCCTCCACCACTCAGCTGTGAGCTTCAAGGAGGCTGACTTAATTCACAACACCGGGTACGTGGGCCAAACTGGCCTTCCGATTTCTCTCAGTCTGGATGCCACATTGTGTGGAGCTCCATTTTGCCACCTCGAAAACAACATCTCTGAGGACAAATCTGATGCACAGGTGACAGAAGAAAGATGGTAACAACCTGCATTCGCAATGAACTTGGCTAGCCACTGATTACCTGGAAACCTACTATCTCTGGATCTCTAGTATGAACAATAACATTTATTTTCTCACTGCTCAGATTTGGGTCTCTCCTGACTTGCAGCTGAGAGCATGTTAAGTGATGCATGGGTCTTGCTTACATGGCAGCCCAACCAGGGGGTGGTCTCTGTAGGTATTAAGAGAATCAAGTCCTCCAGGCATTTCATGACTTCGGGAAATATACATGACATGGTGTTAGAAATGAAAAAGAGAACACAAAATTGGTCCTAATATATGTTGCTTCTTTTTGATCTTTAATGACCGCAAAATATTCCATCGTGTGAATAGCCAAGCCCCACGGTCAGCCGATATGTTACTTGTGTGGATAGCCAAGCCCCACGGTCAGCCGACGTGTTACTTTGTAAGACTTAACTCTGGACACTTCTCTGCCATCTGCCAGGATAAAGGCCCAATAACTTCATTCATCAATTACACAGTGACTCTGTAGTGAACGGCACATCCTTGAGTTTGTAGACAGGTATATACATTTGGAGGCAGCTCTAACCCAGACTTCTCAGAAACCATTGCATCCTTAAACTCACCATCAAATCTCAAATGGTTAGTAGTACAATCAAATCTGATGACTCTATTGCTTAAAGCACTAAAACAATTCAGCTTGCAATTCTAATGTAAGCATCCAACTGGAACAGTAACCCACACTCCAAGAGTCCCAGATAACGGCCAGTGACCAGGAACAGAAATGTACAATAATTCCAGCTAGGGCAGAATCAAGACTGGAGGGCAAACTTTGGTGAAAATTTATTATGCTTGGCTGAATTTACAATGTAGTTGAAAGGCAAGAAGAAGTTAAATAATCCTGTAAGACAATCACCAGAGAGATGTCTGATTAAGTGCCTAGCAAACAGAAGAGACAATAAATTAAAATTATGAGCGAGAAGAGTGAACTTACAGAGATCACAGGTAAAATACTTAAATAATCAAGGTTAACACAGCAGAAACAAGTGACAAATCTAATAGGCTAAATTATAGCAGCCTGTGTCTGGCAACTGGATACTTCAGAAGTCTTTGGGGGCTTCCCTGGTGGTGCAGTGGTTAAGAAGCCACCTACCAACACAGGGGATACAGGTTCGAACCCCGGTCCAGGAAGATCCCACATGCCGCGGAGCAACTAAGCCCGTGCGTCACAACTACTGAGCCTGCGTGCCACAACTACTGAAACCCGCGCACCTAGAGCCCGTGCTCAACAAGAGAAGCCACCGCAATGAGAAGCCCGCGCAGCACAACGAAAAGCAGCCCCCCGCTCACCTCAACTAGAGAAAGCCCAAGAACAGCAACGAAGACCCGACACTGGCAAAAATAAATAAATAAATATTTTTAAAAAGGAAAAAGAAAAAAGTCTTTAACTGTATTTTCCAATGACTGGGATTAATCTACAATTAGAGATCAGCTTTAAAATCTAGCAACTAGATGTACAGATTTCTCTCCTGGCATTGTTCAAATAAACTCTACTACTATTTACTTCGTGCCTATCATGTGCTGTAGATACATCAGTGATAAGTCTCTACCAGGGATTCAGGATGGTAGTAGCCCTTAAAATGGAAAGAAATGAATAGAAGGAGGTGTGAAGGCGCCTTCTGTGGTGCTACTGATGTTGTTTCTTGATCTGGGGGCTGGTTATATGGGTGTGTTCAGATTGTGATCATTCATGGAGTTGTTCACTCTGATGTGTACACTTTTCCATATGCATGTTGCCATTCAATAAAAATGAACAATCCCTCTGCCATCACGGTGCTTACATTCTCAGGAGGTTGGATATGGAAGGGAGAGAGGAGAGAGAGTAAATAAGTTAAAATAAAATCAATAGAATGCCAAAAGACACTCGGGAGGAAAAAAGCACATCAGAGAGAGGAGATAGGACAAGTCAGGAGTGGGCTATAATTTGAGAGGGAGTGGGCAGAGAAGGCCTTCCAAACATGGGACATCTAAGCAAAGACCCACAGGCAGTCCCAAACAAGTCATGCAGGTCTCTGGAAAAGATCACTCCAGGCAAAAGGAAAAGCAATTACAAAAGACTGAGGCAGGGGTTTCCCTGGTGGCGCAGTGGTTAGGAATCCGCCTGCCAATACAGAGGTCACGGGTTCAAGCCCTGGTCCGGGAAGATCCCACATGCTGCAGAGCAACTAAGCCCGTGCGCCACAGCTACTGAGCCTGCGCTCTAGAGCCCGTGAGCCACAACTGCTGAAGCCTGGGCGCCACAACTACTGAAGCCCATGCACCTAGAGCCCGTGCTCCACAACAAGAGAAGCCACCTCAATGAGAAGCCCACGCACCACAACAAAGAGTAGCCCCCACTCGCCACAACTAGAGAAAGCCCACGCGCAGCAACGAAGACCCAACACAGCCAAAATAAAATTAATAAATTAATTTACAAAACAAAAAAACGCTGAGGCAGGAGGGTGCCTGGGACTGGGATGTGTGACGATCAGTGAGCGAGGCCAGTGTGGCTGAAGCAGAGCGAGCGAGGGGTGGAGAAGTAGAGGGGGGTTAAAGAGGGGACAGGAACTGGATGCCATAGGTGCTTGATGCTTATGGTAAGAACTATCGCTTAAGAAGAGGGATGTGGCTCAGAGGAGTGACAAGATCTGAGTTAATGTTTTAAAAATACTCTGCATGCTCTGATTCCAGATATACAGAGACCCTTTTGTTTTTAATAATGCAGATCAACTTTCATCATGACAGCACTGTACACAAGAGAATGCTTACGAGAAACACAGAGGCTCCCTGTTTAGAATCATTTCATTCAACACAGTTATTTATCCACTTCTTTGATAAGTGAGAGTCAGAGAACCAACACCAAAGCACATGTTTTCTGACTCTGAGTTTCTATTTTTTTCTACTGTAATTCTTTTTGTAACTAAGCAAAGTGCCGGCTTTCAGTTTTCCTCGATTTAGTCATTCCACAAGTATTTACAGAGGCCCTACTATGCGTCTGGCAGGAGTGAACTAGCAGGGAGGGACTGGCCCTTGAAGTTAACAACAGGCCACTGTGATCCAAGGAGTCAAGAGTTATGTTACCAGAAGGGTAGCTGCATGGGAGGAGTACCTGATTCTGAACTTGAGGCAGGAAGGAAGGCTTCCCGGAGGAAGTGAGAGCCAAGGTGAGGCCAATAGGACAAATGGCTTGGTGCAACGGAGACCAGAAAAGTAACACAGCCCATGGACTGGCACACAATAAGTGACGAACCCAAGTGATACCACCATTATAACTTCACAATTCCTACCCCTACTCACCAGCCCATGTAATGCTGGTGAAGTCCACTGTGGATTATTGAAGCATCTTACTCTGAGTCTGGCATGACTCCCAAGGAGTAAGATCTCTAATTCTGATTCCACTAATTTGGAACTTGTGATCCTTTGGGGCAGGGATTAGTTTGGCCTTGTCTAGGAAAAGGATTTTCAATACAAATTAAAAGGAAAGTGATAAACTAGTGTAGGAAACCAGTCTGATACACTTCAGACACAGAAATCAGCATATGAAGCACAGGCCAGGCAAATCAGACTCATACGGTGGCCAGAGAGATGTTTCAGTAGAGCAGCGTTTCTTGATTTCAGCACTTTTGACATTTGGGGCAGGAGAATACTTCAGTGGGGGCTGTTCTTTTTATTTTTTTTTTTAATTTTATTGAAGTATAGTTGATTTACAATATTATATTAATTTCTTCCGTACAGCAAAGTGACTCACCTTCATATATGTATATATACATATATATATATGTATATATATACATATATATATTCTTCTTCATATTCTTTTCCATTATGGTTTGTCACAGAATACTGAATATAGTTCCGTGTGCTATACAGTAGCACCTTGTTGTTTATCCATCCTATATACAATAGTTTGCCTCTGCTAGTCCAAACTCCCATTCCTTCCCTCCCCTACCCACTGAACCCCTCAGTAGGGACAGTTCTGTGCCCCGTGGGATGCTGTGCAGCACTGCTGGCCTCCAACCACTAGATGCCATTAGCAAGCCCCTCTGTGACAGCCCAGAATGTCTCCAGACATTGCCAAATGTGGCCTGAGTAGCAAAATCGCCCCTCCAGTTGAGAAACACCACAATAATGAGGAAACTACAGACCTTTTGGAGTTTTCGAAGGAATACAAGGGAGAACAGAAGCAAGAAAGGCAGGAACTTGCTGCTTCTCCTGACCCAGGACACTTTTCTGTCATTTAATAAAGGCCCATTAAAGTGTGGATCAGAGAAACTCAACTGTTAGCTCCACTTTCCCCAAGCCTCACACACACATAGAATCGATTCAGAGACAAGACTTCAGATCTGAGGTGAGGAACACATAACTGCTATGAAGAGGAAAATGGCATGAGAAGATGAAAAAGAGAGTAAAGAATCAAAATGGGGAAAGATGGGCCACCACACAGATTTATTCTACTTCCTGCCGGTTCCCTTTCTTTGCCACTACCAAGGCTGCCACCAAAGCCCGGACCTCAGGGTACACTGTGGAGGACGGCTGGAGAACAGCCTACAGAAACCACAAAGCACAGAGAGGAAGGGCATGAGCTCTGAGGATGCCAATCCCCGGAAGCTTTTGCAGGAAAAGGCCTCCATACTCAGTTATCCCCAAAACTCCAAGGTCAAGGCCCCTTGATGAATGCTTGAGAATATCTGGACTCTTTTAATTCAAGAGCCTTTCCTCAATTACATCTTCATATACAACACTAGTTAATAAAGAAATTCTTTTCCCAAAATGTGTACGTTTCTTACTCAATTGCCCTTTTTCTCTCTCTGTGGTAAGATTTTATGGCTCAGCAGGAGGCAAAGCAACGTAATGTTTCATGTACGGAATCCTTGCTGCTTGTGAAAGCTTTTTACAAGAGTGGAAGAGAAAATTCTTGCCTAAAATGAGGCTTAGGGATTTCTAGGGCTTTCAGTAAAGCCAGGTGATGGCTGGTGTCTGTACCATTCAAGAGGGAGCGCTGGGGACAATTTATAAAACCAATAAAGCCCTAACTGGTAAGAATTCAATGTTGATTACTGATTCCCTATCAACTTAAGACCCAAACTTCAAATTCACTGTGCACATCACAATTCAACGACTGCTCCAAGTCAATAATCGTATTGAATTCCATGCTTCTATTACAAATGGACAAGGAAGAGAGGGGACAGAACACCTGGCCAAAAGGTCCTCGAAACCTTGCTGTAAAATCCAGCTCTCCAAGGCAAGCTCGTCAAGCTCTCCTGGAAGTCCCTGGGCCACTTCAGTGCCCTCTGCCTTCCAAAGGGCCTGGTTTATAGTTGCCAAAGAAAAGTTACTAAGTCACAGAAGCACGAATTTGGTCCCCAAGCTGCTGTTCAGGACACACCAAATTTCCCTGATTTGTTTCAAGGCAACAGAGATACTGGCAAAATTTCCATCTTCCCTGCTTTCACTTCGATCTCAAAAATAAATATAAAGGAGTCCGGGATTTTAAAGCTAAAGGACAGTATCAAAACATCACACCGTTTTAACTCGCTAAAGCCAAAAGAGCATTAAAGTAGATAAGGCATGTGGATCCCAGCCTTCCCCAGCATGCAGTAGGAATCTGCCTGGAATTTTGCAATTCACTTCTACGCCCCATTACAAAGGGCCAAAGTGAAGCAACGTTAAGAATACAAAAGGAATCTTTTAATAAAATAAGTATTGTCATTAATCTAACAAATTCTTCCCTGAATATAACAGGTCAACAGTTAAGAGAACGAAGTTGGAGTTTCTAAATCTGTTATGGTTCTCTGAGCCTTACTTTTTCTTGTGTTTGGTTCAAACACGAGTTTAATATATTCTAACACCTATAAAAAACAAACTATTCCTTACAGCAACACCTACTGTTTCTACTTCAAGCATACAAGTAAAGTAGGTATCAATTTACTGTTTACGGGAACGAAGGAGTGATTTTGATTTACCATAGAACTAGTTTTGAGGCACAGATCTCTCAAGTTCTGGGTCTTCTTGCCTTTGGCCCAGGGAATTTGGGCCCTAGTTTCCTCATCTGTAAAATGGGTAGAATAACAGAATATATCTCATTGGGTTGTGGTCAGAATTATGCATTGCACTTAGGAAGCACTTAATAAACTGTAACCATAACTATTATTACTACTATTCTACTTTCCTTTGGGCATTCAGAGATGAAGCACAGGAGGCATAGAAAAGTAGCTACAATGGACTGTTCAACTTAAGAGGCACAAAAATTTTTTTAGAACATGTGATTCCAAGAAACATTTATGAAAATTGGACAAGAGCATCGATACATCTTTTGCAACAAGAGCTAGAAGAGCTTAAGACAAAGAAATAAGTCAACAAAATAGGTTATGGAGTCAATGTCTCTAGGAATTTTTATAACAAGATTAGGCAAATATTTTTACAAAATGGTTTAAGCACAAGTTGGTTTTTCCGCCCTAAAATGCTGTGAATATAAGACACTTCATAACCCTACATGGAGAGTAGATGGTGAGGACACTAATAAGGACATTAATAAATATACCATTTCTTTATAAGAAGGGACAATCATTGGAGTTCATGACTTAATAATAATCCCGAATGCTTATAAAATATACTGCTTTCCCACAGGGTAGATGATCTCATATGTTTTGCTTTGCTTTGTAATAAGAAATTGATTTCTCTCTTCAGGTTGAGACGTTTCCCTGATAAACACCCAAATTCACTAGGTTTCCAAAGATATTAGGACTGTACAGGTAAATTATTCATAAGGAAAAACCATAAAATGACCACGAGATAGCACTTCAGAGGCAGAAACATACCTCCACAGGGTTCAAGACGACATTAGACTCTTAGAGTTGAGACTTAAGCCCCAAATTCTGGGAAAACGGCAAACAAATCATTCCCTAAAGAGTTTTAAAGGGAAGGGGAGTGGCAGGTGGCAGTGCAGCAAAGAATGAAAAGCCATTTCCTCAGCTTCCGTGTGATTCTGCTGTGTTTTTTTTTTTTTTAGTTTTATTGGAGTATAGTTGATTTACAATGTTGTGTTAATTTCGGCTGTACAGAAAAGTAACTCAGTTGTGTCTGTGTGTGTGTGTGTATATATATATATATATATATATATATATATATATATATCCTTTTCCATTATGGTTTGTCACGGGATGTTGAATATAGTTCTCTGTGTTATACAGGACCTTGTTGTCTATCCATCCTATATATAATAGTGTGATTCTCCTCTGACCATGTGATTCTGGATGCCATTACATAGAAACGCCTATTAGGGAGTCCAGGGCTACATCACCACAGGGAGGACCCTCTCCATCTATTACGTCATTATGTCCCCCTGATACCTAGCACAGGACCCTGTGCACAGCAGGCACTCACAGAGCATCAGTTGATGGATCTGTGAACTGATAAATACAGAATTAGCGCTCACTTCTTGAGGGTGGGAAATTCAATACCAAAAAGAAAAGAAGACTGTTGGTGGGAAATTAGTATGCACTCCATTGCTTTTGAGAACACACCGTAGTGTGATCATGTGTTGTCACTGTCTTCTTGTATTTCTTTCCTTTTTGTTTCTTTTCGATGTTCACCATCCATCCCCCATCCCAGCAGCAGCTTTAATTCTTTTTTGGAAAAGTATGTTCCCTTCACTGTAGACAGCTAAATAGTTGACCCAGATAAGATGCACCCAGTATAGGAGCTGAAGAGCAATGGTCCAGGACACATGATCTACACCTCGACCCTGCCCTCATGCCACCTCTAAATCACGAATGAGCTCCTTAAGGAGAAAAGGCGAGGCTGGACATCATTGTCCCAGGCAGCAGGAGCTGCACCTTTGACCAGACTCCCAGCTCCAAGTGTGCTGTCCTCCAGCACTCATTTCCTAACCTCCTAGAACTGCTTTGTTCCCTGCCCACAGCCAACGTTGATACTTCAGTTGCCTCTATTCCAGGAGCTCCTGATAACCCTCCGAAACACCTCAATCAACTTAAGTTGCCCAGGCTTGGTTTCTGTTGTTTACAAACCAGCAAAACAGACCAGAAAAACCAAAGTAACACTTGCAAAGGAAAAGACAGTGATCTCTTTATCAGGTTTAGGTCCAGGTAACAGCAATGAAAATGCCAAAGCAACAGTGGCTAAAACAAGATACAGGATTACTTTTCTCTACCTCAGGGAGGTCTGGGGATGGTGAAGCATTCCATAGTAAGAGGGCTCATGTGGCACCTTTGAATAAATTAGAAAAAGGTACCCCCCCCCCCAGGGGAAAGCAGCCCTGTAGGTACACGGCTTTGTAAGCACGTGATCCTTTTGTGGAAAGTAAAAGGCCTAACCCTTCTCCATGTACACTCCTTGAGAAGCGGAGCGTGGATTGAATTTCAGTCCCTTAATTAACCTCTCAGCCAGAGGCCTTTCTGCAAGAAATATTGCAGAAGTATATACACAGTGTTGCCTATACTGCTTCTATCTTGTGACTCTGCTATCTTCTACATGTAATACCAACCTCAAGGTCTTAGGTAACAGCTCAAGATTCAGCCACCAAGTCCACATTCTGCCCAACAGGAAGGAAGAAGAGATAAAGGACATGCCTCTCTCCCTTTAAGGGCACTTCCTAAAAACTACATGCTATTTCCACTTACATTCAGTCAACTAAAATTTAAATCACACCTAACTACCGAGGCGGACGGAAGGCCGGTCTTTATTCCACGCAGCTTTGTGTTCACTTAGAAAAACACAGCTTCTGTTACTGAGGAAGAAGAGAAGAAAATCAGCAATCTCTAGACCACTATCTGAGGTTTGGCTAATACACTGGTATATGACAAAAGGTAGGCTGTGGCCTCTTCTTGAGGTTTTCAGAAGTGTGACACCGTCGATGTCTCACAAAATATATTAATAGATGTAGAGTTCATACATTCAAAAACCAGAAAGAACTTACTAGAAAGGTTTTTAGAGGTCATTCAGTTCAAATCTCTCATTTGAATATTAATGTTTCATAACATATGCCACTGCAAAGATATATCTCTGTATTTTAAAAATATGGTATTATCACTCATTTGTAACCTACCAATCCTTTGTTAATTATTACAACAAATGCTTTAATGCCTTTTTAACATTTAAATCACCTGTGCAATTAGCACAATGTCTAATAACAAAGGGAAATGGGCACATAACTTTTGCAAGCCATTTAATAAGAGTGTGGATGCCTCATTGCCACGTAATAGATAAGGTGACCACCTTCTACGAACCAAAAACTGGGACACCGCCTGCCACACACAGAAATGATGGTAAGCACTGCTGAATGCCGGGGCCAGCGTGTAAAAGCTGGAAATCTATTTAACTACTAGTATTACTAACTTTCAGAAAAATCCTATTACACTAAATTAGAGGAGGGGGTTGAGAATCGTAATCACCTGAATATAAGCTCAACGGTAAAGGGTTATTTATCTGTCTCATTGTCTCCTGTACCCCACCTTGGCTAGCAAAATGCCTGGTACTTACAGAGACTTAAAAATATTTGTTGCTTCAAAGGATCTGTCAAAACTCTGGTAAGAACTTAAAAGATCCAAAACCCAAAGACACGCATTCTAGGAATTTGTGAGACACCATAAAATCAAAACAAAACAAACAAACAATAAAATAGATGATGAAAGGGGATTTGTGGTGCCAGATAGGAATTCCGGAAGTTGGTAAAAGGTTATCACTGCTCTCAAAACCCCCAGAACATGAGGAAACATGACTCATCTAATTTCCCAGAGTATTTACTCAATAAACTACTGACACACACCGAGCATAATGCCATGTGCTAAAGCTACTACGTATGACTTCCCTTGCATGTTTTTGTAGTTTTGCTACATATATAAGTATGCATACACAAAACAAGGTATTACTTTAGGTAGGAAAGAAAGGAGTATAGCTTAGGGACATAGCAATTCTCTAGTGTTATCTCCTTAAAAAAAAAAATCTCTTAAACAACTGTGTTGGGCTGCACCCCACAGGCCTACAAGGCCTGTGCTTGCCCAGCTTCAAAACCAAAGAAAGAGACCAGAGTCAGTAAGAGAGACATCAGTAGTTAAATAGATGGGGGAGCTTACACGTCTGAAGCAAGGTCCTGGAGCAACACCCCACCGTGTGCGTTGCACAGCCGGCAGAACACGAAGGCAGTCTTCACTTGCGGGGTGGGAGGGAGGAGCGAGGATTACCAGTTATAAGGGAAGTGACATTGACATCAGGTGGGCTCATTAGTTACCAGGGGAACCAGCAGAGGAGCACGCAGCTCACTGCCCCTTTGATAAGAACAATCACCAGCTGGCCTGAGGCAAGTGCCTAGGAAGGTCAGTCATGTGCCTAAGCTATAGGTGAAGCAGGCACTGTTTGGGCAGGGGATGGACACAGAGCAAGAGAACAGCCATCTTGAGTGGCCTGACCATACACACTGTGACAAAATATTACCATCTGTTAAATGTGAGTATATGGTGTATTTTCTCTAAGTAAAAAGTTTCCATAATTCAAATTTTAAAAAATAATTATGACAGTTAAGCTAGTAGCAAAAGCTTTTTCTAAGAAAATAAGAACATTAATAACATTTTGCCTAATGGGCCATTTTTTCCCCAGAATAACATCTTTCTAAGTTGAAGGAAACAGACAGGATTCACCTGTGGTAGCCACAGTGGAGGGTGAAGGGTGGGGAAGAAGTAATATCGTACACAGGAGTCTAAACGATCTGGGGCCACTTGCCACACGACTGTGACACGAAGTTCCTTCTTACAGCTCTCACATCTTGTATTTGGCCGTGTCCCTCTGCTTGCGGGATCATAGTTCCCTGACCAGGGATCGAACCAGCAGTGAAAGCACGGAATCCTAACTACTGGACCGCCAGGGAATTCCCTACTTACTTTAAAAATGGAGATACTATCATCTAACCTCACAAGATTATTATAAGAGTTTAGCACAAAGCTTGGCAAATAGTAAATTATTAATAACTGATACCAATTATTATCATTTAAATAAGAAAGAGGTTTAAATGTATCTTCAATTACATTTATGATTAAATAAATGAAAAAGCTGAAGTTCTTAAGTTTTACCTCCATTTTCATACAGCTGTTGCCAACATATTTTAAATTTCTTCCTTGTCAACAATGAAGCCAAACGCACGTTTTGTCAGTCTACAAACGTACGGCGAGACACTCCCACAGTTCCAGGCCAACATCCCTAATTCCACTGCAACCCCCTCGCTCAGCGCTTCTCCTCGTGTGGTCCCAGGACCAGCAGAGTCAGACCTCCTGGGAAACTGTTAGAAATGCCACTTCTCCAGTCCGGCTGTAGACCTCGGGGATAGGCCCAGCAACCTGTGTTGAAACAAGCCCGCCACGTGATTCTAACCCAAGCTAATGTTTGAGAACCACTGGCCTAGCCAACTTTCCCACTTGAGGGAAGAGATTTCTTTTCAGTCTTAGGGAGCTAAGGGCTAATAGTCCAGAGCAGAAATTGCAAAATTTTCACGTAAAGGACTAAATAGTAAACATCTTAGGCTCTACGGCCAAGAGGCAAAATCAAGGTTATGTAGGCATTTATTTAACCCCTTAAAATGAAACCATTTAAACATATAAAACCCATTCCTAGTTGGTGGGCTGTACAAAAGCAAGTGGTGGGACACATCTGTTGATCTCTGGTCAAGAGACTGGAATTAGGCAGACTTTCATCACGTGCATTTTTCTGGCTTACCCCTTACTAGCTCTATCCCAAGCATGCAGGCTGCTTCCCATCTACCTCAGTGGACTCACCTGCAAAATGGAGATCACAGTAGCTCTGACTCCATCAGGCTGTGGGAAGGACTGAGAATGGACACAAAAAAGCCCCAGCCCCCCACTGGCTTAGTGCAGAAATAACCTACCTGCTGCTGGCTGTTTTTACTATGGTCTCACCATTAGTGTTTACTTCCTGGGACAGACTTGGAATACAAACTTGCCAGACCTCGTGACACTTTCTAAAATTATCACAAAGTATGATTGTTATTCTTAGGGAAAGGCCCTCAAGGGCAGTTTAAAAGTAACCACATGAAAAATATGTTTCCAAAACATTTTTATGAAACCCAGGAATTCCCTGGTGGCCCAGTGGTTGAGTCGGCCTGCCAATGCAGGGGACACGGGTTCAAGCCCTGGTCCGGGAAGATCCCACATGCCGTGCAGCAACTAAGCCCGTGCGCCACAACTACTGAAGCCCGTGCGCCTAGAGCCCATGCTCCGCAACAAGAGAAGCCACTGCAATGAGAAGCCCGCGCACCGCAACGAAGGGTAGCCACCACTCACCGCAACTAGAGAAAGCCTGTGCGCAGCAACGAGGACCCAATGCAGCCAAAACTAAATAAATTTATGAAAAAGAAACCCAGACTGGTTTCCGCTGTGAATTAAATTTTACCATACTCCTCAGTTTAATTGAGCCAGCTCATTAGGAAATATCCAAAGAGCCAAGGTTTTGGTGAACTAACAGTCTACCTGTTGGTGTGTGAAAGTGTCCCTTGGCTTCTGAAGCCGCTCCTGGACATGGGTCACTGCTCTAGTGATGACTTTAAGCACAAAGCTCCTCTCACTCCTACAGAAGACCGACAGTATTCAAGTCACCCCTTCGCACTGACTCAGTATTTTTTAATGGACTTAGATCACCAATTGGCTGGAAAATGCAGAATGGAGGACGGTCTTTTCATTCATTGCCAATGGAAGTAACACAGAGTGACATGGCACTTTGGGGGAGACAAGATATACGTTAAAAAAAAAATACCCTCTAATACCAGCTAATCCTCTGTGTATTTAATCATAGATAAAAATACACATGCATGAAGATGCATGTACTAAGTCTTATTTTTCCACTGTAGCATTATTTGTAGCATATAACTCTGAACAGCAATGTGCTCTACAAATCATGGACTAGCTATACTGTCGAATGCAATGCAGCAGTTAACAAGGATAGGGACATTATTTACAGAATGACCTGTGCAGATTTCCAAGATATAGTAAATGGAAAATAAAAAGTAGGTTGTCTAGCAATATACACATATGATTCATGTAATATGAAAGTTAGGTATCTTCTATATATAAAAGCACAGTGTATACACAAAACTCACATGTATTTTTCAGAGGGGTCTAGAATTAGGAGGGGTTGGTCAAGTGTGTTTCTGTATTAGATTTTTTTAAACTGCAATATATTCAGAGATTGCTTTTTTTACTAAAAAATTAAAAATTTTAATACTCTGGCAGAGTAAGATAAAAATCAAAGAAAGAAATAGAGTTAATGTCGTTTCTACACTTATTCTCCAAAGCAAGAAATTAGGTCTTCCGTTGCTGATAGCTTTACAGATACTGTATCACTATATATTGTTCAATTACTGGGAAAAGAAACAGGTCAGGGCCTTGATTTGGACTGCAGAGATACTTCACATTGGGCAGTTATTCAATGGGATAGCCCCCAGCTGCATCCTGGGCATTCTCCCAGGTGTTTCTATTACTACAGGTTTTTTTTTGTAATGACAGGTACTCCCAAATCTAAAAGCTCTCCTTGAGCCTTAGTGCCCAAAGCATTTCAGAATGTCAACAGGCTGTAAGCATGGAATCCTGTCTGCATGTGAGGGGATCACAGTCTGCATTTTCAGTCAGCCATCCCTCTCCAGACTTGGGTGGAAAGGACACCAGGGAACTCGCTCCTTGACAACATACCTGTCCCTCGGGGCACATACAAACAATGGGAAACAAAAGGCAGAGGGAGAGGTACAAGGTAGAGGAAGAGGTACAAGATGTTGGGATGCAGGGATATGCTTGTGTATTGCTACAATCTTGCCAGGCACTTCCAGAAAGGGCAAAAGACAAGGGCGAAGAGAGGAGGGCAGGCAAAATGAGAGATGAATGCCCTGACCAGGGGTTCTCAAATAAAAGGGGCACCACACAGCCTCTGCTCGCCTCTGCTCAACCACCAGTTGTCACCAAGACTGGCAAACAAGGAACACCACGGTTCGTTAATCCAGCTGTCATTCAACAGTAATGGCGTCAAGTCCCTCCTCTAGGCAATAAAAGAAACGGAGCAGGGCTTCCCTGGTGGCGCAGTGGTTGAGAGTCCGCCTGCCGATGCAGGGAACAGGGGTTCATGCCCCGGTCCGGGAAGATCCCACATGCCGCAGAGCAGCTGGGCCCGTGAGCCACGGCCGCTGAGCCTGCGCATCCGGAGCCTGTGCTCCGCAACGGGAGAGGCCACAGCAGTGAGAGGCCCGCGTACTGAAAAAAAAAGAAAAAAATGGAGCAGCCTATAATGACATCTTTACCTGGCCCTGGTGGAAGAAGAAAAAATAAGGACCACTGGGGCCACCTTCCATAAGCTTAAATTTATTCAACATAAACAACTCCCCTTTATTCTATGGTCATGTTCCTCCTACTTCTTTGGTGACAAAACATCTTTTCTTTTCTGCAACAACAGTGCCAGTTAATAGTAACTTTTTTTTTCCTTTAAACATTCTTAATGAACAAACTTAAAAACTAGTTACTTTACATCAGCCCTCCAATTTGATCTTAAACTGGTCCACAAAATCCAAAGCCAGAAACCAAGTAACATCCTTGAACAAAGAAAGGGAGACTAACGAAAGAATCAGAATCTACCTACGCTACGCGCTTTCCAACCTCCGACTCCCTTCCCCAACAAACAAAACCCACCAGCTACTGCTATTTCACTCCTAAGTTTCCAAGTGCTTTCTCTGCAGTGTTATTTCCACCTATTCTTCATGCCCATCACAGGCATCTTCACCAACTCCAACCCTCGGGTGCTCCAAGACACTTCGATACCTCTGGGGTGGGGGGGGAGGCTAACAGGCAAGGAAATAATACCCAGGGCTTGTGTCTCAGCCACCCGAAGTCCTTCCTCTATGTGTCAGCTAAGCTCACCCGCTGCCTGGCGCCTGTGCCCACACCCCCAACAGGTTAGCACTCCCGGCAGAGCTGCCTGGCTTTATCCTTATTTAAGAGATCTGCTCGGAGCCAGGACCACAAGAGCAGAGCCTGTCAGCAGGATGCCAGGGCAGGTCGCAAAAACTGTCACATCGCAGCGGCTGGGGGCAGGCACCAGGCAGTACATACTGTTCTCCAAGAGACAGATGGTTATTAATCCCACCTGAACGAATGTGGTTCACCTCATAGAGTGCATCGATCATTCAGTAAGCAGGGTACAAACAGACTTTTGTTACCTGGGCTTTGTTAGCTTTTTGTGTTCGTTTCCATCGAGAGGGCATCAGGTAAGGAATTACAGCTTATTCAAAGGAGTTTTTCTTTACAAGGACCATCACCAAGAGTTTTTCCATAGCATTTAGAAAACTGAATTTAACAGAAGACCAGCGGTTGTCAAAGGAGGGGAGGCACTCACTCCACTCAGGGACATCTGGCAAGGCCTAGAGACATTTTTGGTTGCTACAAGTGGAGGAATCTAGTGGGTAGAGGCCAAGGATGCTGCTAAGCAACCTACAATGCACAGGACAGTGGGCCCAAAACAATGATATCCTCCAAAGTGTCAAACAGTACCAAGGCTGGCTCCCCCGGCATCAGCTCATTTAAAGTTCCAACAATCCTCAAGGGCGGGTACAGTTACTATACTCTTTTCCAAGATGAACAGCCTGAGGCACAGAGAGGGTTAAGTAACTGGCCCGTGGAGATCCAAGAGGCCAATCTGGTCTACCTGTGTCTACCTCCGGAACCTGTGCTCTTCACCATTGCACTACCTGGCCTCCCAGACAACCAATTTTTCCTTCTCCTCTCCAGCAGCCATTCACCACGTCAGGTCCTGTCCCCTCAGTAGAAATCCTAGGAGGGCAGGGCTGCAGTCTGGCTTATTCACTTCTCCAGCCTCCCAGCACAAGGCTGCCTCGGAGTGACAGCCCTCAAAGACGTTACTTAACACAGGACCAACAGTGCGTCCAGCCAACTTTGGTTACTGGGTGACTATAGAGTATCATTTTCATTTTGGTTATGATAGTATATGCTGGCATCCAGACAATAAACCTGATGCAAAAAAAAGTGATTTCTCCTTCAAAATGCAGAGAGGAGAACTTCCATCTAATATTAGAATTGGAAACATCCTTTGTAATCAAGGATTCTTGAGCAAATATGCATGAACAAGCGCATATGAAATTTGAAAGAAATCTGTATTTGTTTGTCAAAGGAGAGAGTCACCCTTCAGATTACCAAAGGGATCAGAAACACCAAAGCAAGGTTAAGAATCCTACACATCCTATTTTAGAAAGGAGCAAATGAAGGTCTGAGAAGGTGGCTTTCCCAAGGCCACACGACCAATTGGCGAAAAGGGAGCATAGGGAAGATGATGTCAACTCCCCCAGTCTGCGGAATGTCTGAGAAACACCATTTCTCCTTTCTGAATGTGAATCACTCAACCTTTAGCACCAAGGCTTAATATTAAATAAAATAAAGTCACAATAGAAAAAAGTGTCAGCCTCCTTAAACATAGTTACTCTCAACCCCAACCTTGTGGAATCTGACATTATTATAACTGAAACTGCCTCACAACTTCTTAAGCAAGCAATACTGATAAGATGCCTTCCTCTAGTGTTCCTTATTTATTTTACAAAAAGGCATCAGTCTGAAAACAAACTGAAAATGATGGACAGTTTAATGGTCTGGCACGTGTATAAGTGGGGCAAACACAAGTTGCTAAGAAACATCTGTGATGTTGTGACCGATAATAAGAAACAGAGGTTTGGTCTTTGTTCAAGTTCCTGACACTAAGCTCTAAAAGCCTTGGAATTTCCTAAGTGATAAAAGCTATAAAGATGAAAGGAGTGCTGTTATTCATAACAAGCTCTTTCCCACCACACCTGAGTTTATGTTAATGAGGTGACTTTTAGTAAGCCTCAATAATAAAATCCCAAAAGGAGGAGTTCAGAGAGCTTTCAGGTTGCTGAACCAGGATGCATCCAAGTGCCAAGAGGGTGACACGTTCCCAGAGCTCCACAGGAACAGAAGCTCCTATGCTTGGGACCCTTCCAGACCTCACCCTATGTATCTGTTGATCTGGCCGTTCATTTATATCTTTTAATACGTCCTTTGTAATGAACCAGTAATCTAGTAAGTAAACTCTTTCCGCAAGTTCCGTGAGCCATTCTAGCCTATGATTAACCCCTGAGGAAGGGGTTGTGGGTACCTCCCTTTTGTAGCCAAGTCAAACAGAAGTTCTGGGTAACCTTGGGACCCACCATGCAACTGTCATCTGATGTGTGTGTGTGTCTGGCGGGGAGAGGGAGACCAGTCTTGTGAGACTAAGCCCTGAACATGTGTGATCTGATGTTATCTCCAGGCAGACTGGGTTAAATCGTAGGACAGCCCCTTAGTGTCTGCAGAGAATGGGAGAAACTGCTTGGTGGGGGAAAATTCCCAGGTCTGGGGTCAGAGTGCTGTGAGACTGTGGTAGGAGAGGGGAGAGGAGGAAACAGACTTCTTTCTGTCTTCTCACATCTCGAAGGACCAGTCCACTGAGCTTTCACCAGAACAACCAGAACTGCGTCACCCGAGGAGATTTTTAAACGCTGGGAGGCAGCAAAGGGCAGTGGTACAGTGCCAAGACACTGAGGATGAAGGACCAAGGTTCGAATCCAAGCTCTGCACCCACCTTATGATTCCCTAAGGTAGGAACCCAAGGGAATTGCCTACGAATATGCACCAACAGGCATATATAAGAATGTTCTTTACAGTTGATTCCCAAAAGCCTAAAAGTGGAAAGAACCCAAAGGTCTAGCAATAGGAAAGAAGGTCAACTGTCGTATACACATATATTCAGTGGAAACTAAAGAACAAAGTACCCCACACAACATGAATGAATCTCACAGACATTATACTGAGCAAGAGAAGTCAGACACCGAAGAGGACATACTGTGTGGTTCCATTTGTCTGCAGTTCTAGAACAGGCAAATGCATCTATGGCGAGTGGAATCACAACAGTGGTTACTTGGTTGGGGGCAGGAAGGAATGACTGGTGTGTCTGGGAAGCTGTAAATGGTCTGTATCTTATCTGGAAGGTGATCACTCAGATGAAATCAGTAACTCATCTAATATAAATGTATCCAGCCACACACTTAAAACGTGTGCATACATATAGTAAATATTATAACTAATATGTGATATTTATTTTGTTATATATTTATAACACTGTCTATGATACTTAACATTAAAAATTATGGTTAATATTAATGTTACATACTAATACATAAATTAATTTGCATATTAATTTACATATGTTCTAACTCAATTACCAAAATAACTTTTAATTGTTTAAAGAAAAGTAAAAAGAAAAAACCCTAACTCTGTCACTTGTTACCTGAGATATTGAAGGTGAGATACTTAACTCCCTGGGCCTCAAATTCCTCATCTCTAAAATGGAGGTAACAATAGCCCCTGCTCTCATCAAGTGGTGGTAAAATTGTGAACAGGCTAAGGACAGGTGGAATCTTAGCACAATGCCTCAGAACACACAGGCTGCTATCATTTCTATCATGATGATGAGAACAATTCTTAAAGATGTTTCTGCACTTATTTCTCATCATTAATACATTGTAGCAGTAAGAACTAGCCACTGAATGTGGGCTTTGGTTTTTTTAAACCCCTACCTTTTGGCTCACAAAAACCCCACAAAAAGAGAATAAATATGACTGTGATAATAACATGCAACTAGAGACGCAACATAAATAAGAAAATGTGACCTGGGCCACCTCCAGCTCAGACCTACCAGAGATCTGAAAATGAACCAGTACTCTTCCAACTGCATCCCCTGTCCCGCATCCAAGGTGCTACTGAGGAGTTGTCAGACGCCTTGTTAGCGGTGGGTGCAAACGGGAGGACTCTCACGCTGCTATCCTGCGTGTCCTGACAAGGCCACGAGGAAACGCAGTCCCCAAAAGAATCAGATTGCCCAGAAGCAGCCTGATTAATCACCGGAGGAAAAAGCCCATATGGTGTGATGGTGGAGGATGCCATGAATACACAGGGAGAAACATGCAGCCAGCAGTAAACAGACCAAGGGGCAAGCGAGGGGGGCGGGGGTAGGTGGGAATAGCAAGCTAAATCTCCCACTACATGTGTTTCCAGAAAACCAGTAGCCTTACCCTCCTAGACTGTTTTCACTCCGTTGCTAATTGCTGGGGTTCCTCACATGGCAGGGTCTTTTGACCCGGATGGAGGCAAAGCTTACAGCTGGAGCTTTAATAATACAATGCACATTAGTTTCCCCCAGAGTTGTTAGCATGTTTTACATGTACTTCCTGTGAAGTAGAAAAGCGTGCAATTTAAGATTCACCGAGGCAAAGGGGAATACAAGGCACAGATATAACAAGTGAGGAAGGGGAGATTACACAGAACCAAAAGTGACACAGCTAAACATGTGTCTGAGAAAATGACGATATTTATCCTTCCACACTCAGAAGAGAAAACCCAAAGTACATTCTGGAACAACATAGGATTGTTTTGTTGCCTTTGTTTTTGTTTTGAGAAGCTCTAGAGTTCAACCTCCAAAGCCAGTTGAGTTCACCATTTCCTAAATGCATAGTCATACTCTCACCCAAATATCGCTGCTATAAGAGGTAACTTAAGCAGAAATATGTTAAAATGGGTAATAAAAGTAGGCAACCAGGGAATTCATTGAGCCTAATTTAGTTATAAATTTCCCTTAAAGTTAAGCTAAATATAAAGAAAAGGCAATTAGGTACAAGCTTTTAGCCCTGTGCCGAATTACTTTAATAATCATTCCTATCCAGTCGGGGCTACAAGAAACTTCACCATTGAACATTCTCAGCTTGTTTGTAGTTTTATTCCCAATCTATTTACTCACAGATATCTGTGAACAAAACGTACTCTAGATAAAGTCATTTTGCCTTTATTAGGAAAATCTCACATATACAGGATTACATTAAGATCTCACAGAATGGTTTTAGCAATGCATGAGTCAACTTATTTCCTAGTTTAAAAGTCAAGTGTTACCAGCACAAGGAAATCCTTGAGTGGTAGAGGGTGCAGAGAGGAATAAGGATACAATAGGTATGCAAAATCTCAAGGTTTTCCAAGCCACCTGTTCACTAAATAAGGATCAATTCCAAGAGGACCAAGGAGATACAATCTCCTCCCCAAAGAATCCAGAATTCCAGGTATCTTTGCCCTAGAGTTCAAGGGCCCTCAACACTAAAGTATAAAACCTTTGTTCTTCAAAATCCTGAAAAGTAATTTCAAAAGCAGCCATTCTAGGGTTGAGTGTCCTTTTGTATTTAACCTTATTTACTTGGAGCTTTGCAAGTGTTTCAGTTTTATGCAAATCATTTTTTGACGTTTCTTTGTCATCAGAGGCATTTTCTTGTTCTGAAGCTCCCTTCTTTTGTTTCTCTTTACTCCAATGAATTCAGACTATCTCCTGGCTTTTGTTTCTCTACAGTAGTAAAATTCTATTCTGATGCAGCGGCAGACAATTTAAGCTATAAGCTAAGGTGACAATCATTTCAGAAAATAAAGTAAACCCACTATCATAAACTCCTACCACATGACTAAATATGGGGAAAACCCTGCAACCTTCCCTTCTAGCTCGGAATAAGAGGACAAAGGAACTTGGAAATAATAGATAAATCAGCTGGCATTTATAAGGTAATAATACCTAACTTAATTCCTCTTAACGATGTCAACAGAACAAGGATTCTCAAAGTATCCTTTGAGAAACAAAGGGGTCTCAAAATGCCCCCCTGGGGTCCCCAAGATACTTTCAGGAGACAGACTAGGAGTTTCCCAGAAACTACACGGCTTGGAAAATCACAATAGATTGAGTGTAAAAGCAGTTATGGAAATCCAGCTGTTTTCTACTGAGCCAGGCATTAAAGAGATTTGCAAAAATGTAAAGCGATGTCAACCTTCCCACTAACATTTCTTGCTTTGGAAAATAGTTGCTTTTCATAAAAATATTATGTTAACATGCAATGGTTTTATTGGTGTTATTTTCATGCTTTAATAGTTTTTAAATAGCTTGGTTTAAATTTTTAATACATAATACATTTTATAAATAATATATAATTTTATAATAATACATAATAAATTTAATAAATTTTCATTTTAATAGATATAGCCCACATAAACAAAAGCTCTTAGGGGTCCTCCTTAACTTTTAAGAATGAAAAGGGTTTAAAAGGTTTGAGAACTACTACTGCATCAGCAGACTACATCCCATGGGCCAAATCTAACCTGCCTGTTTTTGTAAGTAGGGTTTCACTGGCACACAGCTATGTTTGTTTACATATTATATGTGAGCCAAATCCAGCCTGTTTTTAGAAGTGTTTTATAAATGTTCTTAAGAATAAAATTTTACTAGGAATAGTCACATCCATCCATTTACGTATCATCTCTGGCTGCTTTCCTGCTACAAGGGCAGAGTTCAGTACTTGTGACCGAGACAGTATGGCCCATAAAGACTAAAATATTCACTATCTGGCCCTTTACAGAAAAAGATGATGGTGGTGGTGGCTGATCAATCTTAACTGGCCATATCCCTCTCATGTGCTGGGCACTGTGTCATGACCACTTTACATGGGTCAAATCAATCCTCCCAGTGACTCCAGGAAGGCAGCCCTGTCACATCCCCACTGGATAGATGAAAAATTTAAAGCTCGAAGTTGAAGAGACTTTCAGATTGCGAGGCTGTATCAGTGGAGCAGGCAGTATTCAAAAACAGGTGTGCCTCCAAGATCAACCAAAACCCAACTGAAGCATGAAAAATAAACATGCTAACTTTTCAAAACACTTTCCAGGAAAAAAGATAAAAACATTCTTGCACGCTGCCCTACACTGGCAAAAGCCAGGAAAAGGTATTTTTCCATTGAAGAGAGCACAGGACTCCAGTCGTGCTTCCTAGATACTGTACACATACAAGGAAGCGTCTTCGTGCAACTGTGAAAGGAAAATCAAAATGGAATCAGTATGGCTAAGAAAGTTCCCTATAATGGAACCAGGAGGCCACTGAGGAAGCATGATTTACGCTTGTCTTAGCCTGGATGGAAACTCTACTTTGACCATTTATTGTCTTAACGCAGGCACGCAAAACATCTGCCCAATGTTCTAGAAACTCAAGATAATTATTGGACCCTTACCCTAAAATAACTCATGACAGCCTATCTACTTATCCGACCCTTGCCCTAAAATAACTCCTGACAGCCTATCCATTAAGGACAAATAATTCCTTTCTTGCATCAAGGTCAATCATAATTCTTGCCAGACAACTTTAACAACATTGTAGCAAGGCCTTTATAACTCTTTGCTCTATGACAAGAGTCTTTATGACTCTTTCTCTTCCGCAGAACACACTTTCAATTTTACCCAAATCTGTGTCTCTGCAATTCCTAAGACCCCAAATAAAGCTCTTTTCTTATTTTCAGCCTTCTGTGTTTCCTGGATGACACAACCCATCAGCAAGAAAGCCTTATAAAACCAAGGATAGGTTCACGTTAGAAACGACCATGTGTTTTTTTGTATATCGATTACACCTCAATAAAGTTAGGAGGAAAAGGAGGAGGAGAAGATCACAGTAGTAATGATAATAGGAGTCTCTTACCCTTCCTGATCTCAGAGGAAAAGCTCTAACATTGGCCTTGAATATGATGATGGTAGTACATATTTGGTAGGTACTACTTACCAGGTTAATAAAATTTCCTTCTACTGATAAAAACAGAAAAAGAAAAAAAGAAATGAACATGTCGTTAGAATTTTTTAAATGGCCATGCACTTAAGATGTCAATGTGTGGCCCTTTACAATAACAACAACAAAAAATACGTTATCATGACCACAGAAGCATTAGGGGGGATTTATAGGTTCTACACCGCGAGTAGAACCATGTGATGAAGCTTGTTCTTAAAAGATCCTCCGGGGCTTCCCTGGTGGCGCAGTGCTTGAGTCCGCCTGCCGATGCAGGGGACACAGGTTCGTGCCCCGGTCTGGGAGGATCCCACATGCCACGAAGCGGCTGGGCCCATGAGCCATGGCCGCTAAGCCTGAGCGTCCGGAGCCTGTGCTCCGCAGCGGGAGAGGCCACAGCAGTGAGAGGCCTGCGTACCGCAAAAAATAAATAAATAAATAAAACAAAATAAAAAAGATCCTCAAAGTCTTACTTTAAAGAACATGTGTTTATAGTCCAATCAACTCAACCCCACTTGACGGGGCAACAGAATGCTCTCAAAACGTTTCCTTATCCCTGTCTCCCACCCTCTTACCAAAATAATACTCATTCATTCATTCTACCATTTTTTAACCAGGAATGTATAGATTAAAAATTAGTGTATGTTTGGAACTTCTCTGCTGCCACAGTGGTTAAGAATCTGCCTGCCAATGCAAGGGACACGGGTTCAAGCCCTGGTCCAGGAAGATCCCACATGCTGCGGAGCAGCTAAGCCCGAGCGACGCAACTACTGAGGGTGCGCCCTAGAGCCTGTGCTCCACAACAAGAGTAGCCCCCGCTCGCCACTACTAGAGAAAGCCTGCACGCAGCAACGAGGACCCAACGCAGCCAAAAATTAAATAAATATATTTTTAAAAATTAGTGTACATTTAATATAACAGTGTCTTAGTAATCTCAAAACTGACAAGCTCTGCATATCATATAATCAATAGCATCTCTAATTACAGTTACTGTTGACTTAGTAAAAACAATACAATTAAAACAAGACAAATAGAAAAGTACTTTCTGAGGTATGACTTTGCAACCTGGAACAAGCCACCTTGGCTGTAGAATTCATGACATCTTTAATAGGAATGTCTGACTTTTAAAAATCTCCTGAATAGTCCAAAGTCAAAAAACAAAATAAGACCAAAAAATGAAATCAAACCAAACTGTAAAATCTGAAATTAATGCTTCAAATGCAGGGGGTACGCGGGGCTCACAAGGCACTGGATTTCAGAGATCACAAAGGAACAGAGAAATCCTCTAGTCAGAGGAACTCTTTATCAAAGGAAGAAAACTGAGACCTAGAAACTAAATTAAGCAGCAGAACCTTTGGATATAACTGGGTCCACCCAGTGCAATGCTTTTAAGACATCAGGGAGCCTCATGCCAACTCTTTTTAAATGGTGAAAAACTGGAGTATTCTGTAACAAAAATCCAAATAGTTCAAAAGAGTAGACAGTGAAAAGTAGGGGTCCCTCCCCACTCCTCAATATTTCTTTCACACCTTCCAAAGACCCTGTGTGTGTGTAGGACAAAGAAACAGAGAGAAAGAGACAGAGAGAACCAGAATGTTCCCTCTTCTACCTCTCACTAGGAAAAAAAACAAATACAATGTCTTACCAATCCTATACATGGCCTTTTTTCACTCAATATCTACATCAGAAATCATTCTAAATCAATACATACATATCATCTCTTCTCTTCGAAATGGCTACATGTATTACACCATTATACAAATATGTCACAAGCAAGAATCCCAATTATGTATGTTCAGGTTGTTTCAAGTTTCACGCTATTCCAATAATTCCTGCATTTTCTATCAACAACACAAACCTTGGTACAGATGTGCAAGTTTCTCCACAGATAAATTCCCATAAGTGGGAACTTGGAGCTGAAAGGTACGTGTATTTTCACTTTCTATGTAAGCTTACAGATTGCCTTTCAAAGATTTCTAAACAAAATATCTATTTCCACTGACATGGTTACAGGCCGGTAGTCGGTAGATAGAAGAATACAACTGACTCTTGAAAAACATGGGTGTGAACTGCATGGGTCCACCTATATGCGGATTTTTTTCAACAGCAAATACTACAGTACTACAAGATCTCCACTTGGTTGAATCTACAGATGAGGAACCGTGGATACAGAGAATGGGGTATACACGGGCCAGTTATACGGGGATTTTCAACTGGGTGAGGGTCAGTGACCCTATCCTCCGCATTGTTCAAGGGTCAACTGTACTTTTAACCCATACCCTTACTAATTTGATGTTTTATCAAACATGTTGATCTTTGCCACTCAATATAAATATATGATGTTATCTCACTACAGCTTTAATACTTACGGTACTTTTTTTTTTTTTTTTGCGGTAAACGGGCCTCTCACTGTTGTGGCCTCTCCCGTTGCGGAGCACAGGTTCCGGACGCACAGGCTCAGCGGCCATAGCTCACGGGCCCAGCCGCTCCGTGGCATGTGGGATCTTCCCGGACCGGGGCACAAACCCGTGTCCCCTGCATCGGCAGGCGGACTCTCAACCACTGCGCCACCAGGGAAGCCCCGTAAGGGACTTTTTAAAAACGTATTCCTATATTGCCCCTTACCAGCTATAATTTTTTTCCTACATATTAAGGCCAAGGCAGTAAAAAAGAACATGTTAAGGAGTTTTGGCCCTTTTTATTAACCAAGCCATGTGGATCATTTACTGCATTAGAAAGAAATCCTTGGTGCCTTTCATATCTAGGGTTTCTTAACCCATCTGGTCAATTCTGGATCAGAAAAGATAAGAAAAAGTGAAATCAGAGAAAGTGGAGTTGGAATGAATGAGTGTAACCAGTCATCAGAAAGATGCAGGTAGATATATGTAGGTAGGAGTGTGTGTGTGTGTGTGTGTGTGTGTGTGTGTGTGTGTGTGTGTGTGT